>NC_069500.1:622497345-622709845 GCF_027579735.1 Bombina bombina | reverse complement strand
TGGCACAACAATGACATTACCAAGAACTGGATGTCTCTCCAAAATTGATGAAAAGACGAGACGAAAACTGGTCTGGGAGGCTACCAAGAGGCCTACAGCAACATTAAAGGAGCTGCAGGAATATCTGGCCAGTTCTGGCTGTGTAGTACATGTGACAACAATCTCCCATATTCTTCATATGTTTGGGCTTTGGGGTAGACGGCAAGACGGAAGCCTTTTCTTACGAAGAAAAACATCCAAGCCCAGCTAAATTTAGCAAAAACACATCTGAAGTGTCCCAAAAGCATGTGAGAAAAGGTGTTATGGTCTGATGAAACCAAGGTTGAACTTTTTTGCAATAATTCCAAAAGATATGTTTGGGGCAAAAACAACACTGCATATCACCAAAAGAACACCATACCCACAGTGAAGCATGGTGGCGACAGCATCATGCTTTGGGGCTGTTTTTCTTCAGCTGGAACTGGGGCCTTAGTCAAGGTAGAGGGAATTATGAACAGTTCTAAATGCCAGTCAATATTTGCACAAAACCTTCAGGCTTCTGGCTGAATACAGACTATAAACTTCTCACTTCAATAATAGCTAATCAATTAAAAGAACCACTTTAAGAAGTTATTCACCCAGATCAAACAGGGTTTATGATTAATAGGCCTCCCACCAAAAATATCCGAAAAACATATATGATGCTAGAATATTTTTGGAATAAATTACATAATGGTAACTCTCCACTCAAATATGATCTAGCTATGGTTATGGTTGATGCCGAGAAGGCCTTCGATTCTATAATCTGGGAACATTTATATAATGCTCTGTCAAATTTTGGTTTCCTCAGGAACCTGATTAACTTTGTTAAGAGTATATACAATTATCCAATTTCTTCTATACTAGTTAATAATATCCAAACATCTTTTTTCAAATTAGAGAAAGGGACACGGCAGGGATGCCCATTTTCTCCCCTTCTTTTTAATATAGCAATCGAGCCTTTGGCAATTTATTTAAGACAGGAACTAGAGGGAATAAATCTGGGCACCCAAAAATGTGTCTTATCACTTTATGCCGATGACTTACTACTATACTTTAAAAAGACTGATATAAATATTCCAATAGCCTTTAGAGCATTAGATCTTTTCAGCACAATATCAGGATACAAGGTGAACACCACTAAATCAGAGATTCTCTGGATACACAGAAATAAGGATAGTTTTATGCAGCATAATTTAAAAGAGGTCGAGAGTTTTAAATATCTTGGAAACAAATTACACAGGGATCCGAACACGTGGTATAAACTTAAAGGGACATTAAATACTTTGAGATGGTAATATAAAATTATAAATTGTATATATAAAACAACTCTGCGATATACTTTCATTATTTATTTTGTCCTCTTTGCCTGTAATTCCATTCTGAAATTGTGAGCTCTTCAGTTCCTGTTAGAAATGGAAGTGCAGAACACTGTTAAATCCAGCACAACCATTGGCTGAACACTCTAGTGACCTATTTATAACTGTCCCTAATTGGCCACAGCAGAGAAGGTAACACAAGTTACAACATGGCAGCTCCCAGTGTTTTATAGACACTAAAACTTTACACTTATTTTGTCACTTTTTAAACAACTAATGAAACTTTAAAAAATACATCTACATGTTAGTCATGGACTAATCTTTTCTTTGAATGCATCATTCTATCTAGCATGTATTTAGTGTTTAATATCCCTTTAACTTTACGCCTTTTTTCTCAAATATAACATCCAAGTTACAACGCTGGACTCTTTTTCTAATTCCTTTATCAGCGAAAGTTATGATGATAAAATCTATTTTGTTCCCACAGATAATTTATATTATGAACAATCTCCCTTTATTTATTAAGGACAAAGATATTAGAATGTTTAATCAAGCATGTGCCAAATTTTTCTGGAACAAGACAAGGCAGATGATTACTATAACAAAATTATCTCAATATAAGGAATTTGGTGGTCTAGCATTTCCTGATATAAAGCTATATAATATTGCTATTCTAGCACGCTATGGCGTTGACTGGCTTCTATCCTCTGACCATTTAACTAATATTGGAATAGAAAAGAACCTTATCCATCCATTATCAATTAAAGCAATTCTACACTGTACATATTCACAGCTCCCTATTAATATTAAGTCATTGGTTAGTCTATACAACGTGGTTAAAGCATGGCAACAACTATGTATCCGTCTAAGGATTAACTTTTATATGTCAGCTTTTCTACCAGTTAGAGGAAATCCCGAGTTTCTACCTGGATGTCAGGATAGGATATTCAGGGGATGGGCTGAAAAAGGACTAACAAAGATAATTCAATTTCTTGAAGAGAGGCATAATATGAGAACATTTAAGAGTATCGCAGGGGAATATAACCTTTCTAATAAGTCTTTCTTCGCATATTTGCAACTACTTCATTTCATAAATAAGAAATTACACTTAAAAACTTGGTCGGATTGTTTTGAAATAGTTGGAGATTATTTTAACTAATACAGACAAGGAAATCATTCGATTTCATTATTATATAAGATCTTATTGGCAAAACAAGGTCAACTAAATCTGGAACAGTATGTAACTTATTGGTTGAAGTATTTCGAAGAAATCAATTATGAACATATCAGGAAAGGTATTAAATGGCTCATTGAAGCCCCCCTCCATTATTCCTGGCATGAATCTCACCTAAAACTACTTAATAACACTTACATCTCTCCAAAGAGGGTAGCTATTTGGAAGCCAGATCAACCTGGTCTTTGCTATAAATGCGCAATACCGGGGGCAGATTTCCTTCATTGTTTCTGGCATTGTCCAAAAATAAATCAACTCTGGTTGAAGGTAAATTTTTGGTTAAGTAAGTGTATTCCAGAGTATTGCTTCTTCTTTGACCCAAGAACTATTTTTTTCTTAAATTTTGATCTGATAAATACTTTTATTCTAGTTGTCCGTAATTTGATACTAAGAAATTGGAAGAAAAAAAAAACTCTTTGAATGTATTTATAGAAGCCTTGAACAACAGATTATTTTTGAGCAACATAATATTTCAAATATACATAACAAACAAGTACAACGTTTTTTTAATAAATGGATAAATATTATACAATCATTTCCTATTCCTATACAATACATTCTTACGAAATCGTTCCATAAAACGGTATATTTTGAGGGTCTGATATTAAGGGAAATATTCCCTGTAACCTGGTATAGAATGTCCTAATTCGGACTGGACCCATATAAAACCTGGCAATAAAAGGACTCAGAAAAGCAATGCCCGGTCATTTGGTATCATACTCCCTTGATATATGAGGTGGGGTCACTGGTGGGCGGAGGGTGAGGAGAGAGTTCATTTTTTTTAATTTTTTCTCCCTTTTTCCTCCTCCTCATGTAAAATTAATATATAATTTGAGTGTATAATGATGAGTATCGTAGGATGTTTCGATTCCACTATATACAATATATATCCTATAAAATGTCAGGATAGGATATTTTTTTTTCCTTTTTCTTGGGTAAATTGATTATAATGAATAGATTTATATGTGGAGATAAATTTTCTTGTGCTCTTGCATTGTTTCCTTTTTATGTTTTTTTCTCCCTGTCTCTTGACCCTAAATGTTCAGATGTGAACTATATTTTATGTTATATGATTGTCTATATTCATTTTATCCTGACAAGCAAAATAAAGATTTTAAAAAAAAAACCTTCAGGCTTCTGCTAGAAAGCTGAACATGAAGAGGCACTTCATCTTTCAGCATGACAACGACCCAAAGCATACATCCAAATCAAAGGAATAGCTTCCCCAGAAGAAGATTAAAGTTTTGGAATGGCCCAGCCAGAGCCCAGACCTGAATCCAATTGAAAATCTGTGGGGTGACCTGAAGAGGGCTGTGCACAGGAGATGCCCTCGCAATCTGACAGATTTGGAGTGTTTTTGCAAAGTCAAGATGTGCCATACTGATAGACTCATACCCCAAAAGACTGAGTGCTGTAATAAAATCAAAAGTTGCTTCAACAAAGTATGAGTTTAAGGGTGTGCAACCATATTATTTAATTTTTTTATTTTTACTTCCCTTCACCTAAAAGATTTCAGTTTGTTTTTCAATTGAGTTGCATAGTTTATAGGTCACATTAAAGGTGGAAAAAGTTCTGAATTTATCTTTGTCTCATTTTTTTACATCACAGAAACCTGCCATTTTAACAGGGGTGTGTAGACTTTTTATATCCACTGTACACATACACACACACACAGCGGAGGCTCCTCCATGTGTGCACAGCCGCACGTGAACCCCAGCACAAATGAAGAAAAAAAAATTCCAGATAAAATATAATTTTTCCAATAGCCCCCCCTATTGGAAAAATTATAAAGCTGCAACTGATTATTTTCATAATCGATTAATCGGACGATTATTATTATTTTTTTAATCGACTAATCGGATAAAAAATAAATTGATTAATTTTTTTCTATATTTAAAATAAAATCCACATACTGAGTGTTAAAAAGATAAAACTTCCGACTAAAACTTTACATTAAAACAACTGTTGGTCTAATTTTTAAGCAACAGAGCACATTTTTATAATTAAGCAAAACAAAATCACAAACTTATAAAAAAAAAAGGTAGAACTAGTAAGAGGGAGACTACCACTGTTTATAACATACTGTTATTCATTCTTTCAGAAACTTTGCACTAAAATGCTCCTGTCTGAGGCTGGCTCTCTTTTTGCAAGCTATTTTGCCTGCAGCAGAGAAGAGGCACTCAGATGGTGTTGAAGTGCCTGAGATGCATAAGTAGGGTTTTGCCAATTTCACCAAGGTGTGCTATTTATCTTTGTTAGTTCTCCACCAATGCAAGGGTCCTCTCAACAGTAAGCCTGGACTTCATTTTAACATAAAAATATCTTGAATATCTATATGCAGTGCTAAATAACCATCTATAAGGTTAGGGGGAAAATATCTAGTCCACTCTTAAAATAACAGATATATACTTACAGAAGTTAAATTTGATACATATTCCAATTAATTAAAAATAGAAAGAAAGAAAAAAGGCAAAAGGGCTAAAGACTATGGGGTCAATTCATCAAGCTCAGTATGGAGGTTAATGCCCCGTGAAGGCTCGCCGGAAACAGAAGTAATGAAGCAGCTGCTCCATAACATGTCCGCCTGCTCTGAGGCGGCAGACAGAACTCAACCCGATTGAATACGATCGGGTTGATTGACACCCCCTGCTAGCGGACAATTGGCCGCAAATCTGCAGGGGGCGGAATTGCACAGCAGTTCATAAGAACTGCTGGTGCAATGATAAATGCCAACAGCTACATCGTATCATGTCCGCTTGCACATTAATAAATTGACCCCTATATATCAGTAAAAGGACACAGCCTTGCACATTTATCTATAGGGTACATATATCAGCAATAGCAAGGGATCTGCTAATAATTGTGCAAACAGGTAATAGTGACATTAATTCATATAACAAATGCCATCAATCTAGGGCTAGGTGTAAATAACAAGCTTGGCACTATATCATGTAAAGCATAGTCCAAAATCACCTGATTTTATATAAACAATCCAAATTGTGACTCCTATTTTATTTCTGGGTTGCACATAAGACAAGAGTAGTTGTAAACTTAAAAAGAAACTTACACCTAGATTACGAGTCTTGCCTTAGCCTTTAAAAGCAGCATTAAGAGGTCCTAACGCTGATTTTTTCCTAACGCTGGTATTACGAGTCTTGAAATGACAGGCTCACCGCTCACTTTTTTGGTCGAATGCGAAAATACCGCAAATCCACTTACATCAATTACGTATCCTATATTTTCAATGGGACTTGCATATCGTCGGTATTACGAGTCTGCAAAAAAGTGAGCGGTACAGCCTCTCCTGTCAAGACTGATAACGCATTTAAAAGTTCAGTAGTTAAGAGTTTTATGGTCTAACGCCATAGCATAAATGTCATGATTGCTTCCGTTCATCGCCGTGTCGCCGCGGCTCCCGGAACTTCTCTGTGTGTCTGACGTCATGTTGCTTAGCAACATGACGCTTTCTCTCACACCCCTCTGATGACGGTTACGCTCCTGCCCTTTAAATCACGGCGGGAGATCTGAATCTGGGCCCGTTTGTTTGTTTCCCTGGATTGTGAGTACCATATCAATTTTGTTCTTTTGTGTACCGACTTCTGCCTGCCTGACCAAGCCTCTTGCCTAATCCCTACTTGCTGATATTTGGATATTGACTTCTGCCTGCCTGACCTTGCCTGTAGCTTTTACCCTTTTGCTGATACTTGGATGCCGACTCCTGCTTGCCTGACCTTGTCTTTTGCCTATACCTTTTGCTGATATTTGGATGCCGACTTCTGCCTGCCTGACCTTGCTTTTGCCTTTACCTTTAAACCTTTTCTTTGATAAACAAAACCTGCTTAAAGGGACATTTTACTTTTACAAGCTGCAAAAGAGAACTTTGCCTTTCTGTTTGTTATAAACCTGCTTAAAGGGACATTATACTTTTACAAGCTGTACAAGAAACTGTGCTATTCTGTTTGTTCTAAACCTGTTAAAAAGGGGACATTTACTTTTACAAGCTGCAAAAGAGAACTTTGCCTTTCTGTTTGTTATACACCTGTTTAAAAGGGACATTTACTTTTACAAGCTGCAAAAGAGAACTTTACCTTTCTGTTTGTTATACACCTGCTTAAAAGGAACTTTTACTTTTACAAGCTGCAAAAGAGAACTTTTCCTTTGTTTTACAAGCCTGCTAAAGAGGACCTTTTTCAGAAGCTTCAAGTAAGAGCATTTCCTTTTTGTTCTTTGTACTACTTAAAGGGACGTTTTATCCTTTGTGGCTTTCCTGCATTCTGGAACAATATTCATTTTTGTTATCTTCTAATCTGCTTCCTGAGTGGGTCACGTCCTGGATATTTCTCAGTGTGCTAGCGTGTGCTTTCAATTCACGCTAGCAGTTGGGTTACATCCCGGATTGATTCCAGAGCGGCTGACATTACAAACGGGCCATAAAAATGGACCCCACTGAATTATCTATGGCCGTGGCTCACCAGGGACAGCTCTTGGGTTCTCATGCCACTCACTTGCAGTCTCTGGACACTAAACTTGATCAAATTACTGCTCTATTACAAAATTTGGTTGCTACCGCACCTCCCAATCCTAATCCCAATCCAAATCCGATTGAGGCATTACCTCCTCCGATTCCTAACAATCAGTCTCAGGTACAACTAAGTCCCAGGATACCTCTTCCGGATAAATATGATGGGAATCCTGAAGAATGTAGAGGCTTTCTGAATCAATGCCGTCTTCATTTCCGAAATAGCCCTACTCTCTTTGCTACTGCCTCTTCTAGAATCACGTTTCTTATTTCCTTAATGAAAGGAAAAGCCTTGGCTTGGGTGTCACCTTTGCTAGAAAAGAATGATCCTATACTGTTGGATGTTGATACATTTCTATCTACATTCTCAAACGTATTCGATAAACCTGGAAGGTCATCCGCTGCTGAAGCTACTCTCCTGGATTTACGTCAAGGAAATCAACCAGTCTCTCAATATGCAATTGAGTTCCGCACCCTTGCCTCTGAAACCACTTGGAATCAGGGAGCACTCAGAGCCGCTTTCCGTAAAGGACTTTCTGAGCGTCTCAAGGATGAATTGGTGTATCGTGAACTTCCAGAGTCCTTAGAAGCCTTAATAAATCTCTGTATCAGTCTCGACGCCAGGTTTCGTGAACGCCAACAAGAAAAGGATAGAACACAGAGGACTTCAACTCGAACTCCTTTTCGTTTAGCTCCTCGTTTTTCTAATCCAGTCACTCCAGTCTCTCCTACTACTGATCAGGCTGAACCCATGGAAGTAGGAAGTATAAAATTAACTGAGACTGAACGCTTGAGAAGACGGACTCTTGGCTTATGTCTGTACTGTGGCCTTAAAGGGCATTTATTAAGGGATTGTCCTACTAGGCCAGTAAAAGCCAGGGCTTAACTCTAGTCCAGGGAACTGAGTTAAGCCAAAATAGTGGTCATTCCCTATACAAGAAACTCTTTGTTCCAGTAATTCTTCTAATTGGACATAAGAAGATCTATACCCAAGCTCTAATTGATTCTGGTGCTGGAGGTGTGTTCATTGACTCTACATTTGTTTCTACTCATTCTATACCCTTACTAAAGAAGGAGTATTCCATTTCAGTCTCTACGGTCAGTGGAGATCCTTTGGGTTCTGGATACATTCAGTTTTCTACTCAACCCTTACTCCTCACCGTAGGAATACTTCATTCTGAGACAATTTGTTTCGATGTCATTCCCACTCCGCAATTTCCCATTATCTTGGGATTACCCTGGCTCCAGATTCACAATCCCATTTTTTCTTGGACTTTCGGTGAACTCACTTCCTGGGGATCTACATGCCAGACTAAATGTCTTCAAAAGATTACTAAGTTACCACTCACTATTGCTCTCACAGTTGAAACTCCGGAATCCTTACCTATGCATTACCATGACTTTGTGGATGTCTTCTCCAAAAAAGAAGCTGAACGTCTTCCTCCTCATCGCCCTTTTGATTGTCCCATTGATCTCCTTCCTGGGGCTGCCTATCCTCGAGGCAAGACATATCCACTTTCTAAACCAGAAAACATGGCTCTGGAAGAATATATAAAAGACAATCTGGCTAGAGGATTTATTCGACCCTCCTCTTCCCCTGTAGGGGCTGGTTTCTTTTTTGTGGGAAAAAAGGATGGCGGATTAAGACCCTGTATTGATTATCGTGGATTGAATCAGATTACCATCAAGAACAGTTATCCTCTGCCCCTTATTCCTGAACTTTTTACTTATCTTCAGGGAGCCACCATTTTCACCAAACTCGACCTACGTGGTGCATACAACTTGATCCGTATACGCAAAGGAGATGAGTGGAAGACTGCCTTTAACACTCGATTTGGGCATTATGAATATTTGGTCATGCCCTTCGGGCTATGCAATGCTCCGGCGGTTTTCCAGCATTTTGTAAACGAGATCTTTCGTGATTTTTTGAATATTTTTGTTATCATATACCTGGACGACATCTTAATTTTTTCTCAGAACCACCAAGATCATGTGCACCACGTCAAGAAGGTACTTCAACGTCTAAGAGAATTCCATCTGTTTGCTAAACTGGAGAAATGTTCTTTCCATCAAAAATCCATACCCTTTCTGGGTTATGTAATATCGGCATCTGGATTCGAAATGGACCCTACTAAACTTTCTGCCATTTTGGATTGGCCTAGACCTGATTCTTTGAAGGCTTTACAACGTTTCCTAGGCTTCGCCAATTATTACAGAAAGTTCATCAAGAATTTTGCTACTATTACTTCTCCTCTTACTTCTCTCACAAGAAAAGGACAAAACTGTAAGGTATGGCCGTCTGAGGCTATAGAAGCTTTTGAATCTCTCAAAGAAGCTTTTTCCTCAGCTCCTATCCTTCGTCATCCAAATCCTGAGTTTCAATTTATTCTGGAGGTGGATGCTTCCTCTGTTGCTGCTGGAGCTGTTCTGTCTCAACGAATACCAGAGACTGGAAGGATTCATCCTGTTGCTTTTTTCTCTAAAAAATTCACTCCTTCCGAATTTAACTATGACGTAGGGAATAAAGAGTTGCTTGCCATCAAAATGGCATTGGATGAATGGAGACATTGGCTGGAAGGTACTTCTTTGCCATTTACTATACTTACTGATCATAAGAACCTTCTGTATCTTCAAACAGCCAAACGATTAAATTCCAGGCAAGCACGCTGGTCATTATTCTTCTCTCGGTTTCACTATAATTTGTCTTACATACCTGGTTCAAAAAATATTAAAGCAGACGCACTTTCCAGACAATTTCAAGATACCCCAGTTCCTGAGTCTGGTACCATTCTCCAACCTCATGAAGTCATTGCCCAGTTAACAACTTCTTGGTTACAAGAATTACAGTCCGCTCAAGAGCATCTTCCTTTGTCCTGTAAACCTCCCGATGGTTTACTCTTTGTTCCTGAACGCCTTCGTTCCAAGATTTTATTTTGGGCTCATGATAGTCCCCTTTCTGGACATCCTGGCATCAGTATTACCACTCGAAACCTCAAACAACATGTCTGGTGGCCTACACTCTCTCAAGATGTGAAGGATTACGTCTCAGTATGCACACAATGTGCCATGAACAAAACTCCACGCCAACTTCCTTCAGGATTACTCCAACCATTGCCTATACCTCACCAGCCTTGGACTCATGTATCCATGGACTTTATTACCGATCTTCCCTTGTCCACTGGGAACAATACTATCTGGGTGGTGGTCGACAGGTTCACTAAGACGGCTCATTTTGTACCCTTGCCAGGATTACCATCTGCCAAAAGACTCTCTGAACTTTTTATTCTACATATTGTAAGAATCCATGGATTTCCTCTAGATATTGTTTCAGATAGAGGGGTACAATTCGTTTCTCGATTTTGGAGGTCACTTTGTAAACATTTTGGTACTACTATATCTCTCTCTACTTCTCACCACCCACAATCGAATGGTCAGACTGAAAGAGTAAACCAGTGTCTTGAAACTTATCTTAGACATTATGTGGATCATTATCACTCTAACTGGACTTCTTACCTTCCTTTGGCTGAATTGGCTCATAATGCCCGGTACAATTCCTCCCTTCAGACTTCTCCTTTTCATGCAGCTTACGGATATCAGCCTAGGACATTCCCTTTGCATACTTCCTCCACAGTGAATCCTGCTTCTGATCTTACAGCCCGAAGATTAACTCGACATTGGCAGAAGATACATCGTATTCTTTCTGTAACTTCTAGACGTTACAAGTTCTTTTCGGATCTTCGACGGAAGAAGGCTCCCAAATATCGCCCTGGTGATAAAGTTTGGATTTCCTCTCGATTTCTTCGCCTGAAACAACCTTCTAACAAATTGGGACCACGATATGTGGGTCCTTTCCAAATACTGGGTCAGGTATGTTCCACTGCTTATCGGGTAGCTTTACCCAAGTCTCTCAAAGTCCATCCGGTATTCCATGTTTCTCTTTTAAAACCTGTGATGATTAACAGGTATTCTAAGCCTTTTTCTAAACCTCCACCGTTATTGGTGCATGGACATCCTGAGTTTGAGATCAGCCATATTCTAGATTCCAAGTGGCGGGGCAAGAAATTGTATTATCTCATTCATTGGAAGGGTTATCCAGTCACGGAACGTTCTTGGGAACCTGCTCATCAAGTAAATGCTCCTATTTTGGTCAAGACCTTCCACAAGACTCATCCTGATAGACCTGGTCCTGTCCCCCGGAGGGGTCCTTGAGGAGGGGGTGCTGTCATGATTGCTTCCGTTCATCGCCGTGTCGCCGCGGCTCCCGGAACTTCTCTGTGTGTCTGACGTCATGTTGCTTAGCAACATGACGCTTTCTCTCACACCCCTCTGATGACGGTTACGCTCCTGCCCTTTAAATCACGGCGGGAGATCTGAATCTGGGCCCGTTTGTTTGTTTCCCTGGATTGTGAGTACCATATCAATTTTGTTCTTTTGTGTACCGACTTCTGCCTGCCTGACCAAGCCTCTTGCCTAATCCCTACTTGCTGATATTTGGATATTGACTTCTGCCTGCCTGACCTTGCCTGTAGCTTTTACCCTTTTGCTGATACTTGGATGCCGACTCCTGCTTGCCTGACCTTGTCTTTTGCCTATACCTTTTGCTGATATTTGGATGCCGACTTCTGCCTGCCTGACCTTGCTTTTGCCTTTACCTTTAAACCTTTTCTTTGATAAACAAAACCTGCTTAAAGGGACATTTTACTTTTACAAGCTGCAAAAGAGAACTTTGCCTTTCTGTTTGTTATAAACCTGCTTAAAGGGACATTATACTTTTACAAGCTGTACAAGAAACTGTGCTATTCTGTTTGTTCTAAACCTGTTAAAAAGGGGACATTTACTTTTACAAGCTGCAAAAGAGAACTTTGCCTTTCTGTTTGTTATACACCTGTTTAAAAGGGACATTTACTTTTACAAGCTGCAAAAGAGAACTTTACCTTTCTGTTTGTTATACACCTGCTTAAAAGGAACTTTTACTTTTACAAGCTGCAAAAGAGAACTTTTCCTTTGTTTTACAAGCCTGCTAAAGAGGACCTTTTTCAGAAGCTTCAAGTAAGAGCATTTCCTTTTTGTTCTTTGTACTACTTAAAGGGACGTTTTATCCTTTGTGGCTTTCCTGCATTCTGGAACAATATTCATTTTTGTTATCTTCTAATCTGCTTCCTGAGTGGGTCACGTCCTGGATATTTCTCAGTGTGCTAGCGTGTGCTTTCAATTCACGCTAGCAGTTGGGTTACATCCCGGATTGATTCCAGAGCGGCTGACAATAAAACTCTTAACTAAAGTGGTAAAAAGTACACTAACACCCATAAACTACCTATTAACCCCTATTCTATCAGCCAATCAGAATTAAGGTAGAAAAAATCCTAATGGCTGATTGGATCAGCCAATAGGATTTTTTCTGCCTTAATTCCAATTGGCTGATAGAATTCTATCAGCCAATCAGAATTCAAGGGACGCCATCTTGGATGACGCCATTTAAAGAAACCTTCATTCTTCAGTTGGACGTTGATGGAAGAGGATGCTCCGCGTCGGATGTCTTGAAGATGGACCCGCTCCGCGCCGGATGGATGAAGATAGAAGATGCCGTCTGGATGAAGACTTCTGCCCGTCTGGATGAAGACTTCTGCCCGTCTGGAGGACCTCTTCTTGCCGGCTTTGATGAAGACTTCTGCCCGTCTGAAGGACCACCACTTTGTCCGGCTTCGTTGAGGACTTCGGCCCGGTTGGTTGAAAACGTCTCAAGGTAGGGTGATCTTCAAGGGGTTAGTGTTAGGTTTTATTAAGGGGGTATTTGGTGGATTTTAGAGTAGGGTTGGTTGTGTGGGTGGTGGGTTTTAATGTTGGGGGGTATTGTACTTTTTTTTTACAGGTAATAGAACTGATTACTTTGGGGCAATGCCCTGCAAAAGGCCCTTTTAAGGGCTATTTGTAATTTAGTCTAGGTTAGGGCTTTTTATTATTATGGGGGGCTTTTTTATTTTATTAGGGGGATTAGATTAGGTGTAATTAGTTTAAAAAACTGTGGGGGGGTTTTCGTACTTTAGATATTTTTTTTCAATTGTATTTAATTGTATTTAGTTTAGGTAATTAATTTAATTATAGTGTAGTGTTAGGTGTAATTGTAACTTAGGTTAGGATTTATTTTACAGGTAAATTTGAATTTATTTTAACTAGGTAGCTATTAAATAGTTAATCATTATTTAATAACTATTGTACCTAGTTAAAATAAATACAAAGTTGCCTGTAAAATGAAAATAAATCCTAAGCTAGCCACAATGTAACTATTAGTTATATTGTAGCTATCTTAGGGTTTATTTTATAGGTAAGTATTTAGTTTTAAATAGGAATAATTTAGTTAATGATAGTTATTTTATTTAAATTATATTTAAGTTAGACTTAGGTTTTTTAACGTAAGCAGCACTGGTATTGAGGTGAGATGTGGAGCTAAATTTTGCTCAACGCTCAACTCGTAATCTATGCGTTAGTGTCCTAAAAAAGTGAAAAGTAAAATGTCTGCAGACGTCCTTTAGGCTAAGGGCATAACATTAAAACACAATACCATGTGCAGGAGCTCATATGAGTAAAGCAGCTGGTGCTGTGCACAGACCAACTAATTGGAAACCAACTAATCGATTATGAGATTCGTTTACAACTATTTTCATAATCGATTATTATCGATTATACCGATTAGTTGTTGCAGCTCTAAAAAATTATATTTAATTTCAATCCCAAAAAAGTAAAAGCTAAACTGGGGGGTTTTTTTAAAAGAAAGAAAAAAAATTAACTTTTTTTTTTATTATTTAACCGCAGGTGCGGTTATAGCCTACATGCCTCTCATATACTGCTCATTACATTTGCCTGCAGCCGACTCCCAGCCTCCAACCCATCCCTATAGTGTCTTAATCGCACAGTTCAGCCTGTGCGACAGTGTGAGTGAGCAGAGGTGGTGCTAACGGTCCGGATACGTGATGTCATCACTCGAGGCTCCTCCCCCTTAACGGCGCAAAATCTCATTGCGGAGATAGTCGTTGAGCTGAGAGGAGCTAATTTTGTGCAGAGAGAGTTAGTCAGTCAGGACCGAGTGCCAGGACCGAGTGGTTCATAACGCTTTGAAAGTAAAATGTGTAAGGCTTTTATGGACTTCCCATGTGACACTTGTAGTAATTACTGTGTATCGGGTATGACCTGGACTGCAGGATCTAATGTGGTCAATGTACTGATACACTTCTTGCTAACCCCATAATCTGTGTCAGATGTGGCATGGAATAGAGGGATAACTGCAGTTTGAATACTGACAAAATACGTTTCAGATTAATAGCTCTCTATATGGATGTTTTGTATGAACTCTCCCAGGGTTAGGGAATAGTTTAACTGTATACCCTTCTGTATGAGCGGTACATAACAGTTTTGGAAATCTTACACTGAGCCTTAATTATACATTATAATGTGTGCACAAAGACTGTAAATCCGTACATTTGCATTGCAATGCTAGAGGTCAGGGGCATATTTAGGTTTTGTGCTGCCCTAGGCACTCAAAATTCTGCTGCCCCCACCCCAGGTTTAAGGCCTTTTTTTAGACATAATATTTTTGGGGCAGGGTGTAAAAAAATAAAAAAAATAATGTCTTTTTAAGTAGATGTTCACCAGGGCTTGCATTCACTCTGGTCACACACACACACACACACATATATATATATATATATATATATATATATATATATATATATATATATATATATATATATATATATATATATATATATATATATATATATATATATATATATATATATATATATATATATATGACATTATTTTGCAAGTCAGATGATTAAAGTGTTTATATCAGAAAAAAATATCCTTCACTGTATGATAGTTTGTCAGTACGTAGTTGTTTAACCTTAAACATCTTCTTTGGCGATTGACAATTATTTAAGCAAAATATCTGCTTGGATAAATATGTAATGAATATACAAACTGGCCTTTAAAAGTACAACAGTAGTTATGATAGGTTTAGGAATTGTATCCTAGGGGATAAAGTCACATGATACAATCATAATAAAGTATATACTTGTATTGTTTCTGAATGTATTAAATGCATACAACATATTTTCAGTTGTGTTTTAAGTCACATAGTTGTATAGATTCAGCAATAAATACTTATTCTTTGCATGTATGACAGATAGACAAACAGTAAATGTACAAGTATTTAGTGACTAATCCGTTTAAGTATTTTAATGCCTAATGAAGATGTATTGAAGGGAGAAAGGCATATGCTGTTTCACAGTGGTCACGTTGTAGTGCACACTGCACTGTGTAGTCTGTGCGAGTCTCAATCACAAGGTGGAGCCAGGAAGAATACCGCATTCCCTCTCAGTCCAGGCCAGGCTGCGCAAGTGAGCTCCGCCTCCACTGTCACCACGTCATGCGCACCCACATACAATCCCATAGGATAGCAATAGCCGGGCCAGCCATTTAAGTCATTAGTAATTGGTTGATTTAGCCACCCGGCCCTGAGTTCAGTAGAGTGGCCCTAGGGACTCAAAATTCTGCTGCCCCTTAAAAATCTGCTGCCCTAGGCACTGGCCTTGTTGGCCTATGCCTACGCCCCTGCTAGAGGTGCTTGTATTTTTTCAATAAATATTTTTGTAGTTTGGGGGGGGGGGGAAAGAGTGCTGTATTCCCTTGCTTTCTTTGGGGGGAGTTAATGTATTCTGAATTCTAATGATAATAATAAAACATACTATTTAGCAATTTTTAAGATGTTTCTCTCCCAAATGTGCAATAATGTGCTGTATAGCAGAGCTGATACCTGATATGCCTAACTTACAGCTAGATTTAGAGTTTTGCAGCCAAAGAGGTGTGTTAGCTACGCGTGTTTTTTTTCCCCCGCACCTTTTAAATAACGCTGGTATTTAGAGTTCTCTGAAGGGCTGCGTTAGGCTCCAAAAAGGGAGCGTACAGGCATATTTACCGCCACTTCAACTCTCAATACCAGCGTTGCTTACGGTAGCGGCTAGCTGGAAAAACGTGCTCATGCACGATTCCCCCATAGGAAACAATGGGGCAGTTTGGGATGAAAAAAAACCTAACACCTGCAAAAAAGCAGCGTTAAGCTCCCAACCCAGCCCCATTGTTTCCTATGGGGAAACACTTTCTAAGTCTGCAACTAACACCCTAACATGTACCCTGAGTCTAAACACCCCTAATCTTACATTTATTAACCTCTAATCTGTCGCCCCCGCTATCGCTGACCCCTGCATTTTATTATTAACCCCTAATCTGCAGCTCAGGACACCGCCGCAACCTACATTATACCTATGTACCCCTAATCTGCTGCCCACAACACCGCCGACCCCTATAGTATATTTATTAACCCCTAATCTGCCCCCCCAACGTCGCCGCTACCTTACATACACTTATTAAACCCTAATCTGCCGACCGGACCTCGCCGCTACTCTAATAAATGTATTAACCCCTAAAGCTAAGTCTAACCCTAACACCCCCCTAAGTTAAATATAATTTTAATCTAACGAAATAAATTAAATCTTATTAACTAAAGTATTCCTATTTAAAACTAAATACTTACCTGTAAAATAAACCCTAAACTAGCTACAATATAACGAATAATTATATTGTAGCTATTTTAGAATTTATATTTTTTTTTACAGGCAACTTTGTATATATTTTAACTAGGTACAATAGCTATTAAATAGTTAATAACTATTTAATAGCTACCTAGTTAAAAAAATTACAAAATTACCTGTAAAATAAATCCTAACCTAAGTTACAATTAAACCTAACACTACACTATCAATAAATAAATTAAATTCATTAACTACAAGTACCTACAATTAAATAAAATAAACTACAAAAAAAAAACACTAAATTACAAAAAATAAAAAAAGATTACAAGAATTTTAAGCTAATTACACCTACTCTAAGCCCCCTAATAAAATAACAAAGCCCCCCAAAATAAAAAAATTCCCTACCCTAATCTAAATTAAAATAGTTAACAGCTCTATTACCTTACCAGCCCTTAAAAGGGCTTTTTGCGGGGCATGCCCCAAAGAAATCAGCTCTTTTGCCTGTAAAAAAAAAACAATACCACCCCCCAACATTACAACCCACCACCCAAATACCCCTACTCTAACCCAAACCCCCTTAAATAAACCTAACACTACCCCCCTGAAGATCTCCCTACCTTGAGTCGTCTTCACTCAGCCGAGCAGCGATGGACCAAAAGAAGAGATCCAGAGCGGCAGAAGTCTTCATCCTATCCGGGCAGAAGAGGACATCCGGACCAGCAAACATCTTCATCCAAGCGGTATCTTCTATCTTCATCAATCCGACGAGGAGCGACTCCATCTTCAAGACCTCCGGCGCAGAACATCCTCTTCTACCGACGACTACCGACAGATGAAGGTTCCTTTAAGTGACGTCATCGAAGATGGCGTCCCTCGAATTCCGATTGGCTGATAGGATTCTATCAGCCAATCGGAATTAAGGTAGGAAAAATCGTATTGGCTGATTGAATCAGCCAATCAGATTCAAGTTCAATCGGATTGGCTGATCCAATCAGCCAATCAGATTGAGCTCGCATTCTATTGGCTGTGAGCTCAATCTGATTGGCTGATTGGATCAGCCAATCGGATTGAACTTGAATCTGATTGGCTGATTCAATCAGCCAATCAGAATTTTCCTACCTTAATTCCGATTGGCTGATAGAATCCTATCAGCCAATCAGAATTCGAGGGACACCATCTTGGATGACGTCACTTAAAGGAACCTTCATTCTTCGGTAGTCGTCGGTAGAAGAGGATGTTCGGCGCTGGAGGTCTTGAAGATGGAGCCGCTCCTCGTCGGATGGATGAAGATAGAAGATGCCGCTTGGATGAAGATGTTTGCCGGTCCGGATGTCCTCTTCTGCCCGGATAGGATGAAGACTTCTGCCGCTCCGGATGTCTTCTTTTGGTCCATCGCTGATCGCCTGAGTGAAGACGATTCAAGGTAGGGAGATCTTCAGGGGGGTAGTGTTAGGTTTATTTAAGGGGGGTTTGGGTTAGAGTAGGGGTATGGTGGTGGGTTGTAATGTTGGGGGGTGGTATTGTGTTTTTTTTACAGGCAAAAGAGCCGATTTCTTTGGGGCATGCCCCGCAAAAAGCCCTGGTAAGGTAATAGAGCTGTTAACTATTTTAATTTAGATTAGGGTAGGGAATTTTTTTATTTTGGGGGGCTTTGTTATTTTATTATGGGGCTTAGAGTAGGTGTAATTAGCTTAAAATTCTTGTAATTTTTTTATTTTTTGTAATTTAGTGTTTGTTTTTGTAATTTAATTTAGTTTATTTAATTGTAGGTACTTGTAGTTAATTGATTTCATTTATTTATTGATAGTGTAGTGCAGTATTCCCTCTAAGGCTAGTTTTGTGAGCGGCCCAGCAGTGAAATAGTTAATAAGGGAACCACATCTTGGATTCTGCATTGTGTAGTGTTTGCTAATTGCTCTAATTAACGGTTTCACTGCTGGGCCGCTCACAAACCTGGCCTTAGAGGGAACAGTGGTGTAGTGTTTAATTGTAACTTAGGTTAGGATTTATTTTACAGGTAATTTTGTAATTATTTTAACTAGGTAGCTATTAAATAGTAAATAACTATTTAATAGCTATTGTACCTAGTTAACATAAATACAAAGTTGCCTGTAAAATAAATATAAATCCTAAAATAGCTACAGTATAATTATTCGTTATATTGTAGCTAGTTTAGGGTTTATTTTACAGGTAAGTATTTAGTTTTAAATAGGAATACTTTAGTTAATAAGATTTAATTTATTTCGTTACATTAAAAACAAAATTTATGCTTACCTGATAAATTTATTTCTCTTGTGGTGTATCCAGTCCACGGATTCATCCATTACTTGTGGGATATTCTCCTTCCCAACAGGAAGCTGCAAGAGGATCACCCACAGCAGAGCTGTCTATATAGCTCCTCCCCTAACTGCCACCTCCCAGTCATTCGACCGAAGACAAGCAAGAGAAAGGAGAAACTATAGGGTGCAGTGGTGACTGTAGTTTAAAAAATAAAAAACATCTGCCTTAAAATGACAGGGCGCGCCGTGGACTGGATACACCACAAGAGAAATAAATTTATCAGGTAAGCATAAATTTTGTTTTCTCTTGTAAGGTGTATCCAGTCCACGGATTCATCCATTACTTGTGGGATACCAATACCAAAGCTTTAGGACACGGATGAAGGGAGGGACAAGGCAGGCGCTTAAACGGAAGGCACCACTGCCTGTAAGACCTTTCTCCCAAAAATAGCCTCCTAAGAAGCAAAAGTATCAAATTTGTAGAATTTAGAAAAAGTATGAAGCAAAGACCAAGTCGCCGCCTTACAAATCTGTTCAACAGAAGCCTCATTTTTAAAAGCCCATGTGGAAGCCACCGCTCTAGTGGAATAAGCTGTAATTCTTACAGGAGGCTGCTGGCCAGCAGTCTCATAAGATAAGCGGATTATACTTCTTAACCAAAAACAAAGAGAAGTTGCTGAAGCCTTTTGGCCTTTCCTCTGTCCAGAGTAGACAACAAACAATGCAGATGTTTGAAGAAAATCTTTAGTAGCTTGTAAATAAAACTTTAAAGCACGAACCACGTCAAGATTGTGTAATAGACGTTCCTTCTTTGAAGAAGGATTAGGACACAGTGACGGAACAACAATCTCCTGATTGATATTCTTATTAGATACCACCTTAGGAAGAAACCCAGGTTTGGTACGCAAAACTACCTTATCTGCATGGAAGATCAGATAAGGGGAATCACACTGCAAGGCAGATAACTCTGAAACTCTTCGAGCCGAAGAGATAGCTACCAAGAACAGAACTTTCCAAGATAAAAGCTTGATATCTATGGAATGCAGAGGTTCAAACGGAAACCCCTTGAAGAACTTTAAGAACTAAATTTAAACTCCATGGCGGAGCAACAGGTTTAAACACAGGCTTGATTCTAACTAATGCCTGACAAAACGCCTGAGCGTCTGGAACATCCGCCAGACGCTTGTGCAAAAGAATAGACAGAGCAGAAATCTGTCCCTTTAAGGAACTAGCTGACAATCCCTTCTCCAAACCTTCTTGGAGAAAAGACAATATCCTGGGAATCCTGACTTTACTCCATGAGTAACCCTTGGATTTACACCAATGAAGATATTTACACCATATCTTATGATAGATTTTCCTGGTGACAGGCTTTCGAGCCTGAATTAAGGTATCAATGACCGACTCGGAAAAACCACGTTTTGACAAAATCAAGCGTTCAATCTCCAAGCAGTCAGACGCAGAGAAATTAGATTTGGATGGTTGAAAGGACCCTGAAGTAGAAGGTCCTGCCTCAGCGGCAGAGTCCATAGTGGAAGGGATGACATGTCCACCAGATCTGCATACCAAGTCCTGCATGGCCACGCAGGTGCTATCAAAATCCCCGAAGCTCTCTCCTGCTTGATCTTGGCAATCAGACGAGGGAGCAGAGGAAACGGTGGAAACACATAAGCCAGGTTGAAGGACCAAGGCGCTGCTAGAGCATCTATCAGCGCTGTCTTGGGATCCCTGGACCTGGATCCGTAACAAGGAAGCTTGGCGTTCTGACGATATGCCATGAGATCCAGTTCTGGTTTGCCCCAAAGTTAAATCAGCTAGGCAAATACCTCCGGATGGAGCTCCCACTCCCACGGGTAAAAAGTCTGCCGACTTAGAAAATCCGCCTCCCAGTTCTCTACTCCTGGGATATGGATAGCTGAGAGATGGCAAGAGTGAACCTCTGCCCATATAATTATCTTTGAAACCTCCAACATTGCCAGGGGACTCCTTGTCCCCCCCTGATGGTTGATATAGGCTACAGTCGTGATGTTGTCCGACTGAAATCTGATGAACCTGACCGCAGCTAGCTGAGGCCAAGCCTGAAGAGCATTGAATATCGCTCTTAGTTCCAGAATGTTTATCGGAAGGAGAGCCTCCTCCTGAGTCCATGAGCCCTGAGCCCTCAGGGATTTCCAGACTTCACCCCAGCCCAGCAGGCTGGCGCCTGTCGTTACTATAGTCCAATCTGGCCTGCGGAACCTCATCCCCTTGGACAGATGGACCTGAGATAACCACCAGAGAAGAGAATCCCTGGTTTCTTGATCCAGATTTAGTAGAGGGGACAAATCTGTGTAATCCCCATTCCACTGACTGAGCATGCAAAGTTGCAGCGGTCTGAGATGGAGGCGGGCAAACGGTACTATGTCCATTGCCGCTACCATTAAACCGATTACTTCCATACACTGAGCCACTGAAGGACGAGAAGTGGAATAAAGAATACGGCAAGAGTCTAGAAGTTTTGACAATCTGGCCTTCGTTAGGTAAATCTTCATTTCTACCGAATCTATCAGAGTCCCTAGGAATGAAACTTTAGTTAGAGGTGATAGAGAGCTCTTTTCTTCGTTCACCTTCCACCCATGAGACTTCAGAAATGCCAGAACAATGTCCGTGTGGGACCTGGCAACTTGAAAAGTCGACGCCTGTATCAGAATGTCGTCTAAGTAAGGGGCTACCGCTATACCCCGCGGCCTTAGGACCGCTAGAAGGGACCCTAGAACCTTTGTAAAGATTCTTGGTGCCGTGACCAACCCAAAGGGAAGAGCCACAAACTGGTAGTGCCTGTCTAGAAAGGCAAACCTGAGAAAACGATGATCTTTGTGTATCGGGATGTGAAGATAAACATCCTTTAAGTCTACGGTAGTCATATATTGACCCTCCTGGATCATAGGAAGGATGGTTCGAATAGTCTCCATCTTGAAGGATGGAACATTGAGAAATTTGTTTAAGATCTTGAGATCTAAGATTGGTCTGAATGTTCCCTCTTTCTTGGGAACTACAAACAGATTTGAATAGAAGCCCTGACCCTGTTCCTCCTGCGGAACTGGGTGGATCACTCCCATAACTAGGAGGTCTTGAACACAATGTAAGAATGCCTCTCTCTTTATCTGGTTTGCAGATAAAAGTGAGAGATGAAATCTCCCTTTTGGGGGAGAGGTTTTGAATTCCAGAAGATAACCCTTGGACACAATTTCCAATGCCCAGGGATCCTGAACATCTCTTGCCCAAGCCTGGGCGAAGAGAGAGAGTCTACCCCCTACTAGATCCGTCTCCGGATCGGGGGCTGCTCCTTCATGCTGTCTTAGAGGCAGCAGCAGGCTTTTTGGCCTGTTTCCCCTTGTTCCAAGCCTGGTTAGGTCTCCAGACTGGCTTAGACTGGGCAAAAGTTCCCTCTTGTTTTGTGTTAGAGGAAGTTGAACTGCGCCACTCTTGAAGTTTCGAAAGGGACGAAAACGAGAATGTTTGGTCCTTAATTTGTTGGACCTGTCTTGAGGAAGGGCGTGACCTTTTCCTCCAGTGATGTCAGAAATGATCTCCTTCAGTCCAGGCCCGGATAGGGTCTGTCCTTTGAAGGGAATGTTGAGATGTTTAGACTTTGAAGTCACGTCAGCTGACCAGGATTTAAGCCATAGCGCCTTACGCGCCTGAATAGCAAAACCTGAATTTTTAGCTATTAGCTTGGTTAAATGAACAACTGCGTCAGAAACAAATGAATTGGCTAGCTTAAGGGCCCTAAGCTTGTCAATAATATCTTCCAACGGGGTTTCAAACTGAAGAGCCTCCTCTAGGGACTCAAACCAGAAAGCCGCGGCAGCAGTGACTGGGGCAATGCATGCAAGAGGCTGGAGAATAAAACCTTGCTGAATAAAAATTTTCTTAAGGTAACCTTCTAATTTTTTATCCATTGGATCTAGAAAAGCACAACTGTCCTCGACAGGGATAGTGGTACGCTTAGCTAGAGTAGAAACTGCTCCCTCCACCTTAGGGACCGTCTGCCATAATTCCCGTGTAGCTGCGTCTATAGGAAACATCTTTTTAAAAACAGGAGGGGGAGAGAACGGTACACCTGGTCTATCCCATTCCTTAGTAATAATTTCAGAAAACCTTTTAGGGATTGGAAAAACATCAGTTTAAGTAGGTACTGCATAGTATTTATCCAATTTACACAATTTCTCTGGGACTACAATGGCGTCACAGTCATCCAGAGTTGCTAAAACCTCCCTGAGCAATATGCGGAGGTGTTCAAGCTTAAATTTAAATGTAGACATATCAGAATCAGATTGAAGTATCTTCCCTGAATCAGAAAAATCACCCACAGATTGAAGCTCCCCTGCTTCAGCTTCAGTATAATGTGAGGGTGTATCAGACATAGCTACTAAAGCGTCAGAGAGCTCTGTATTTATTCTAGTCCCAGAGCCGTCTCGCTTTCCTTGCAATCCTGGCAGTTTATATAATACCTCTGTAAGGGTATGATTCATAACTGCCGCCATGTCTTGCAAGGTATACGCAATGGGCGCGCTAGATGTACTTGGCGTCCCCTGAGCGGGATTTATAGGATCTGACACGTGGGGAGAGTTAGACGGCATAACATCCTCCTTGTCAATTTCTTCTGGTGATACATTTTTTAAAGCCAGAATATGGTCTTTGTAATCTATAGTAAAATCAGTGCATTTGGTACACATTCTAAGAGGGGGTTCCACAATGGCTTCTAAACATAATGAACAATGAGTTTCCTCTATGTCATAGGAATTACAAAGAATAGGCAGCTAAGGGGTTAATGTAGCACTCTCTCTCACTCAAAAAAGGATAATAATAAAATCATACATACTTTATTATTTATATTATTAAAATACTGGGATAAATATCCCTAGAAACCTTAAACAACCCACAACCATTACTTAAACTAAAGTTTAAAATAAATTATGGCCGCCAAACACTCCTCTGTTTCCTGGCCGAGAGCTGGAAACATCGGCGTCAGGTGGCTGCAGTGAATGGTCGACCCTGTATCAAAAGTGCGGAACAAACGCGTTTCGGCTATAACTTAGCCTTTCTCAATGTTACACTTTCTGTGAAAAAATGAATAAGCCGAGGCTTCGGGGTGCAGGACTTAAATATCAATAGACCGGTTGCTCTCTACCAATCAGTTACACTTCCGGGGACCTCCGCCCCCATAACAGCCAATCAGCTTATAGTTCGGCTCACGCCTATAGTTAGTAGTGTTGTGATTGGAGGAATATCTAGTGATATCGATCATAGCTACGATTTGCCTGCACTTCAAATTAGAGATGGAATAATATATTGTGAGCATTGATATGGGAAACATTAGAATATTTGATCTGCTGGTGTAACATATGTCGTTACATAATTACTGTAATCGCTGAGATAGGTAATCCCCTGTATGGTTATATTAAACATATTGACATGATGGATGCGTTACTTACTTATGGTAAACAAAATATCTTGCTTCATATTGTAAATTTGTACCGTACCCTGAAATGTGATGTGCATTTAAGATTTATACTTATGATCTATTGTACGATCATCCTGTGGTGACTACTTTGCTAAGTAAGTTATTCACACAATTGTGAGATCATTAGATACGCTATATAGATAATAGGTGAAATCATTCATAGTGTACTATGTACACCTTGCTAGATAACTATAAAAGATGTTTGGATATTAACATGACCACTTATTAGTTAGTATGCTATCTATTTAGCCAGTTACATCCACATAACTTGTGGTTTGCACTAAACTTAGAGGCACACTCTTATTCAAAAGGTCATGGTATGTATCAAGTATATAAAATATACTCCTTCATTCATATTATGTATATTTCTATTATACATAGCAAAGGACAGTAAAAATAATGCACCAGGATACTTAATAGGTTACCATCCACCTTCTTCAAATATGTTAACCACTGTATAACCTACAAGTAGTGATGTACTGGACGATCTCTATAGGTAATGGAATAGAAAAGAAATATGTGCATATATCATATGGATTGATTATTAATAAAAAACATCCACGTACTGTAATAATAATGCAATTAGATTTTAAAACAAAAAATCCCAGGGTAATTATACAATATCCTCGACCAGATTGCCACTGGTTCACATATATATAATTATATCCCCACTATATTTATGCACATATCAATAATTATCCATCTTAGGGGTCCATTTAATTATAGAACAGTAATTATCACCAATTTTAGCCCATAACAGAACATCCAGGAATAGTTATCAAGCCATATACCATAAGGTAGTGATCAACCTCCCTAATGCCTAGTTACAGGTACAAGGTGGGCAATATATGTTTAATCAGTTCATAGATCATGTTTGAATGCTCACAAATATTTAGATATACACCCAATAATTGTTAAATTCATTCATGCCATTGGGTATAACCGAATTCAGATTGAAAATCCATTTGGTTTCCATCTTCAACAATCTTTGTTCGGTATCCCCACCTCTTATACCAGGTTTTAGTTTCTCAAGTCCCCAACATTTCATTACATTGGTGTTCCCCTTGTGGGACATTAGAAAGTGTTTGGCTACACTAGTGATTTGTTTTTTCTTTTCTACATCCCTCTGGGCTGTCCTAATATTGCTAAGATGTTCGGTCATACGTGTGCCCAGGCATCGTGTGGTCATACCAACGTAAAGTAAATCACAGCTGCAGGATATACAATAAACCACGTTAGTGCTTTGACAATTAATATGTTCTTTTATTGCCCATTTTTTGCCAAACCTATCCACTATATATTCTTTTTTAACCATGTGTTGGCACACTTTACAGTGTCCACAAGCGACAGAACCTTTGTGTACAGGATCTCTTTTAGCATTCCTATCATAGTGACTTGTTACTAACTTGTCACTAAGATTGCTAGCTCTTCTGTACGTCACCAATGGCCTATCTGTTAACAATGGTTTCAATAGTGTGTCTTGGGTCAGGACATGCCAATGTGTTTTAAGAATGTTGGTAATCTTGTCACTTTGTGGTGAATATGTAGTGATAAACCTGAGTGGGGTATTACTTTCTCTTGATCTAGGAGTTAGTAGCTCCTTTCTATCTTTCAGCAATGCACTGTTATATGCCTTGGCAAGTAACTTTCTTGAATAGCCTCGTTCTAGCAATCTCTGTCTAAGATCCCTAGCTGATTCTTTGTAATTTTCAATGGTACTGCAATTTCGTCTTAAGCAAATATATATTCCCCCATTGGTAACCCTCTAATGGTATTTGGGTGGTGATAGCTACTTGCATGTAGGATATTGTTGGTGGATGTAGGTTTCCTATATGCATTAGTTGCGATAGAGTTATCAACCTTCTGACTATAGAGGTCTAAAAATTCAACCTTAGACTTCTCTACAGTGGATGTAAGATATAATCCAAAGGGATTTTTATTGAGAATGTTAATGAATTCAGTCAAAAGGTGTTCAGGGCCATCCCATACAAAGAATATATCATCAATATACCTGGACCAGTGGGATACGTGTTTAGTGAGATGTTTAAGATCCTCATGGAATACCACGGTTTCCTCCCACCAGCCCAGGTATATATTCGCGTATGTAGGGGCACATACTTAAAAAAGAACTTGTCGTCAAATACAAAAAAGTTATGTGTCAATACAAATTCCAACAAATTGAGCAAAAACTCTTTCACCTCATGACTTATCTTGGTATTTTTGGATCGCTCTACACCCCCACTGGGTCTTAATGCTAGTGTAGAGCGATTCTACATCACATGTAACCAATAGCGAAGAATTCATATCAAGCTTTCCTATATGTCAGACATGTTTAAACAGACTAGCAATGAGACCAGCAAGCTTGGAAAACACTTTAATAACTGTAAACAAGCAAAAAATAAAAACGGTACTGTGCCTTTAAGAGAAAAAAACAATCACAGAAACTACAAAATAGTGAAAAAAGCAGTAAATCTTACGAAATTTTTACAGTGTGTATAATAGGCTGAAAGAGCATTGCACCCACTTGCAAATGGATGATTAACCCCTTAGTTTCAAAACCGGATCAAAAAAACGATATAAACGTTTTTAAACAGTTACAACAACTGCCACAGTTCTACTGTGGCCCTACCTGCCCATACAATGACTTTGGAAGGCACAAAAACCCTTTAGAGAGGTCCTATATGTTCAGGGGACTCCTTCAGGGAAGCTGGATGTCTCAAGCTGCAAAAACTAATGCGCAATTTAGGCGCGAAAATAGGCCCCCCCCAACCTGTATTCACAGTGAGAGGGCCTTAAAAACTATCCCTAGGCAAAATCTAGTCAGCCATGTGGAAAAACTGGGCTCCAGAATAAAGTTTTATCACCAATATCTAATAAACGTTTATACACCTCAAGCAAACGTTATATCTATTCAGTAATGTGAGTAAATAATAAAAATATTACCCTTTACAGCAAGAATGATACCAGTCGTTATTAAATCACTATAATCAGGCTTACCTTAAATAAATCCGGTATTGTCAGCATTTCTCTTGTAAGGTGTATCCAGTCCACGGATCATCCATTACTTGTGGGATATTCTCATTCCCAACAGGAAGTTGCAAGAGGACACCCACAGCAGAGCTGTAATATAGCTCCTCCCCTAACTGTCATAGCCAGTCATTCTCTTGCAACTCTCAACAAGCTAGGATGTTGTAGGAGAGAGTGGTTAAATATAGTTAGTTTATTTTCTTCAATCAAAAGTTTGTTATTTTTAAATAGTACCGGAGTTGTGCTATTTTATCTCAGGCAGTAAATAGAAGAAGAATCTGCCTGAGGTTTCTATGATCTTAGCAGGTTGTAACTAAGATCCATTGCTATTCTCACATATGTCTGAGGGGATTACACAGATGAGGTAACTTCAGCGAGAGAATGGCGTGCAGTTTATTCTGCTATCAGGTATGTGCAGTTATAATTTTTTCTAGAGATGGAAAACACTAGAAAATGCTGCTGATACCGGATTAATGTAAGTTAAGCCTGAATACAGTGATTTAATAACGACTGGTATCATGCTTACTCCCAGGGGTAATACCCTTATGATATTGCAATATAAATGTTTGCTGGCATGTTTAATCATTTTTATATATGCATTGGTGATAAAACTTTATTGGGGCCTATTTTTTTCCACATGGCTGGCTTAAATTTTGACTAGAAACAGTTTTACTGAGGCTTTCCACTGTTATAGTATAAAAGTTACAGTTGATGCAGTACAAATTACAAACTGTGACATCCAGCTTCCCTCAGGAGTCCCCTGTATGCTATAGGACATCTCTAAAGGGCTCAAAGGCTTTCCAAAGTCGTTTATTGGGGAAGGTAGGACCACAGCTTGCTGTGGCAGTTGGTTGTGACTGTTAAAAAAAAAAAAAAAAACGTCTATTTCGTTTTTTTGATCCGTTTTTTGAACTAAGGGGTTAATCATCCATTTGCAAGTGGATGCAATGCTCTGCTAGCCTATTACATACACTGTAAAAATTTCGTTTGATTTACTGCATTTTTTCACTGTTTTTCAAATTCTGACAAAATTTGTTTCTATTAAAGGCACAGTACTGTTTTTTATATTTGCTTGTTAACTTGATTTAAAGTGTTTTCCAAGCTTGCTAGTCTCATTGCTAGTCTGTATAAACATGTCTGACATAGAAGAAACTCCTTGTTCATTATGTTTAAAAGCCATGGTGGAACCCCCTCTTAGAATGTGTACCAAATGTACTGATTTCATTTTATGCAATAAAGATCATATTCTGTTTTTAAAAAAAAAATTATCACCAGAGGAATCTGACGAGGGGAAAGTTATGCCGACTAACTCTCCCCACGTGTCAGACCCTTTGACTCCCGCCCAAGGGACTCACGCTCAAATGGCGCCAAGTACATCTAGGGCGCCCATAGCGTTTACTTTACAAGACATGGCGGCAGTCATGGATAATACACTGTCAGTGGTATTAGCCAGACTACCTGAACTTAGAGGTTAGCGAGATAGCTCTGGGGTGAGACAAAATGCAGAGCATACTGACGCTTTAAGAACCATGTCTGATACTGCCTCACAATATGCAGAAGCTGAGGAAGGAGAGCTTCAGTCAGTGGGTGATGTTAATGACTCAGGAAAGATACCTGATTCTAATATTTCTACATTTAAATTTAAGCTTGAACACCTCCGCGTGTTACTTAGGGAGGTTTTAGCTGCTCTGAATGACTGTGATACCATTGCAGTGCCAGAGAAATTTTGTAGACTGGATAAATGCTT
The DNA here is from genome assembly GCF_027579735.1 of Bombina bombina. NCBI lineage: Eukaryota > Metazoa > Chordata > Amphibia > Anura > Bombinatoridae > Bombina > Bombina bombina. The sequence goes on along the minus strand of NC_069500.1, from coordinate 622,680,609 downwards.
TGCAGTGCCGGTGTGTACTGATGTTTTTCCAATACCTAAAAGGTTTACAGAAATTATTAATAAGGAATGGGATAGACCAGGTGTGCCGTTCTCTTCCCCTCCTATTTTTAGAAAAATGTTTTCCAATAGACGCCACCACACGGGACTTATGGCAGACAGTCCCTAAGGTGGAGGGAGCAGTTTCTACTCTAGCAAAGCGTACTACTATCCCTGTCGAGGACAGTTGTGCTTTTTTAGAGCCAATGGATAAAAAATTAGAAGGTTACCTTAAGAAAATATTTATTCAACAAGGTTTTATCCTACAGCTCATTGCATGCATTGCCCCTGTCACTGCTGCTGCAGCGTACTGGTTTGAGTCTCTTGAAGAGGCTTTACAGGTAGAGACTCCATTGGATGACATACTTGGCAAACTTAGAGCACTTAAGCTAGCCAATTATTTTATTTCTGATGCCATTGTTCATTTGAATAAACTAACGGCTAAGAATTCTGGTTTTGCTATACAGGCGCGCAGAGCGCTATGGCTTAAATCATGGTCAGCTGACATGACTTTAAAATCTAAGCTACTTAACATTCCCTTCAAGGGGCAGACCCTATTCGGGCCTGGTTTGAAGGAGATTATTGCTGATATCACGGGAGGGAAAGGTTGTGCCCTTCCTCAGGACAGGTCCAAATCTAGGGCCAAACAGTCTAATTTTCGTGCCTTTCGAAACTTCAAGGCAGGTGCGGCATCAACTTCCTCTAATAATAAACAAGAGGGAACTTTTGCTCAATCCATGACGGTCTGGAGACCAAACCAGACCTGGAAAAAAGGTAAGCAGGTCAAAAAGCCTGCTGCTGCCTCTAAGACAGCATGAAGGAACGACCCCCTATCCGGTAACGGATCTAGTAGGGGGCAGACTTTCACTCTTCGCTCAGGCGTGGGCAAGAGATGTTCAGGATCCCTGGGCGTTGGAAATTATATCCCAGGGATATCTTCTGGACTTCAAAGCTTCCCCCCCAAAAGGAAGATTTCACCTTTCACAATTATCTGCAAACCAGATAAAGAGTGAGGCATTCTTACACTGTGTACGAGACCTCCTAGTTATGGGAGTGATCCATCCAGTTCCAAAGGAGGAACAGGAACAGGGTTTTTACTCAAATCTGTTTGTGGTTCCAAAAAAAAAAAAAAGAGGGAACCTTCAGACCGATTTTGGATCTAAAGATCTTAAACAAATTCCTCAAAGTTCCGTCGTTCAAGATGGAAACTATTCGTACCATCCTACCACTGATCCAGGAGGGTCAATATATGACTACAGTGGATCTAAAGGATGCTTATCTTCACATTCCGATACACAAAGATCATCTTCGGTTTCTCAGGTTTGCCTTTCAAGACAGGCATTACCAGTTGTAGCTCTTCCCTTTGGATTAGCTACAGCCCCAAGAATCTTTACAAATGTTCTAGGGTCGCTTTTGGCGGTCCTAAGGCCGCGGGGCATAGCAGTAGCCCCTTATTTAGACGACATCCTGATACAGGCATCAAACTTCCAAATTGCCAAGTCTCATACGGACGTAGTACTGGCATTTCTGAGGTCGCATGGGTGGAAAGTGAACGAGGAAAAGTGTTCTCTATCCCCACTCACAAGAGTTTCCTTTCTAGGGACTCTGATAGATTCTGTAGAAATGAAAATTTACCTTGACGGAGTCCAGGTTATCAAAGCTTCTAAATTCCTGTCGGGTTCTTCATTCCATTCTGCGCCCTTTGGTGGCTCAGTGTATGGAAGTAATCGGCTTAATGGTAGCGGCAATGGACATAGTGCCGTTTGCACGCTTACATCTCAGACCGCTGCAACTATGCAGGCTCAGTCAGTGGAGTGGGGATTACACAGATTTGGCCCCTCAACTGAATCTGGACCAAGAGACCAGGGATCCTCTTCCCTGGTGGCTATCTCGGGTCCATCTGTCCAAAGGTATGACCTTCGCAGGCCAGATTGGACTATTGTAACAACAAATGTCAGCCTTCTAGGTTGGGGTGCAGTCTGGAACTCCCTGAAGGCTCAGGGATCGTGGACTCAGGAGGAGTCTCTCCTTCCAATAAATATTCTGGAACTAAGAGCGATATTCAAGGCTCTTCAGGTTTGGCCTCAGTTAGCAACTCTGAGGTACATCAGATTTCAGTCGGTCAACATCACGACTGTAGCTTACATCAACCATCGAGGGGGAACAAGAAGTTCCCTAGAGATGTTAGAAGTTTCAAAAATAATTCACTGGGCAGAGATTCACTCTTGCCACCTATCAGCTATCCATATCCCAGGTGTAGAGCACTGGGAGGCGGATTTTCTAAGTCGTCAGACTTTTCATCCGGGGGAGTGGGAACCCCATCCGGAGGTATTTGCACAACTGATTCTCCGTTGGGGCAAACCAGAACTGGATCTCATGGCGTCTCGCCAGAACGCCAAGCTTCCGTGTTACGAATCCAGGTCCAGGGATCCCAAGGCGACACTGATAGATGCTCTAGCAGCGCCCTGGTTTTTCAACCTGGCTTATGTGTTTCCACCGTTTCCTCTGCTCCCTCGACTGATTGCCAAGATCAAGCAGGAGAGAGCATCAGTGATTCTGATAGCACCTGCGTGGCCACGCAGGACCTGGTATGCAGATCTAGTGGACATGTCATCCTTTCCACCATGTTCTCTGCCTCTGAGACAGGACCTTCTACTTCAGGGTCCTTTCAACCATCCAAATCTAATTTCTCTGAGGCTGACTGCCTGGAGATTGAATGCTTGATTTTATCAAAGCGTGGCTTCTCCGAGTCAGTTATTGATACCTTAATACAGGCACGAAAGCCTGTCACCAGGAAAATTTACCATAAGGTATGGCGTAGATATCTTTATTGGTGTGAATCCAAGGGTTATTCATGGAGTAAGGTCAGGATTCCTAGGATTTTATCTTTTCTCCAAGAAGGTTTGGAAAAAGGATTGTCAGCTAGTTTCTTAAAGGGACAGATTTTTGCTCTGTCTATTCTTTTGCACTAGCGTCTGGCAGATGTTCCAGACGTTCAGGCATTTTGTCAGGCTTTAGTTTGAATCAAGCCTGTGTTTAAACCTGTTGCTCCACCATGGAGCTTAAACTTGGTTCTTAAGGTTCTTCAAGGAGTTCCGTTTGAACCTCTTCATTCCATAGATATCGAACTTTTATCTTGGAAAGTTCTTTTTTTTTTTTTTTGGTAGCTATTTCCTCGGCTCGTAGAGTCTCTGAGCTATCTGCCTTACAATGTGATTCTCCTTATCTGATTTTTCATACGGATAAGGTAGTCCTGCGTACCAAACCTGGGTTCTTACCTAAGGTGATATCTAACAAGAATATCAATCAAGAGATTGTGGTTCCATCCTTGTGTTACACAATCTGGACGTGGTCTGTGCTTTAAAGTTTTACTTACAAGCTACTAAAGATTTTCGTCAAACATCTGCTTTGTTTGTTGTCTACTCTGGACAGAGGAGAGGTCAAAAGGCTTTGGCAACCTCTTTTTCTTTTTGGCTAAGAAGCTTAATCCGCTTAGCCTATGAGACTGCTGGACAGCAGCCTCCTGAAAGGATTACAGCTCATTCCACTAGAGCTGTGGCTTCCACTTGGGCCTTTAAAAATGAGGCTTCTGTTGAACAGATTTGCAAGGCGGCAACTTGGTCTTCGCTTCATACTTTTTCAAAATTTTACAAATTTGATACTTTTGCTTCTTCAGAGGCTATATTTGGGAGAAAGGTTTTACAGGCAGTGGTTCCTTCCATTTAAGTTCCTGCCTTGTCCCTCCCTTCATCCGTGTACTTTAGCTTTGGTATTGGTATCCCACAAGTAATGGATGATCCGTGGACTGGATACACCTTACAAGAGAAAACACAATTTATGCTTACCTGATAAATTTATTTCTCTTGTGGTGTATCCAGTCCACGGCCCGCCCTGTCATTTTAAGGCAGGTAATTTTTAAATTTAAACTACAGTAACCACTACACCCTATGGTTCCTCCTTTCTCGGCTTGTTTTCGGTCGAATGACTGGCTATGACAGTTAGGGGAGGAGCTATATTACAGCTCTGCTGTGGGTGTCCTCTTGCAACTTCCTGTTGGGAATGAGAATATCCCACAAGTAATGGATGATCCGTGGACTGGATACACCACAAGAGAAATAAATTTATCAGGTAAGCATAAATTGTGTTTTTCTAGCTTATCATTTCTCTAGAAAAATTTAAAACTGCACATACCTCAGAGCAGGAGACCCTGCACGCTATTCCACCAGCTGAAGTTACCCATCTTTTCAGTTATGTGTGAGAACAGCAATGGATCTTAGTTACAACCTGCTAAGATCATCAAAGACCACAGGCGGACGCTTCTTCAACTTCTGCCTGAGGTTAAAATAGTACAGCTCCGGTACCATTTGAAAATAACAAACTTTTGATTGAAGATAAACTACATTAATGCACCACATCTCTCTAGCTACTTCCCTTGTCAAGAGCTGCAAGAGAATGACTGGGAGGTGGCAGTTAGGGGAGAAGCTATATAGACAGCTTTGCTGTGGGTGATCCTCTTGCAGCTTCCTGTTGGGAAGGAGAATATCCCATAAGTAATGGATGAATCCGTGGACTGGATACACCTTACAAGAGAAATTATATTTAACTTAGGGGGGTGTTAGGGTTAGGGTTAGACTTGGCTTTAGGGGTTAATACATTTATGAGAGTAGCGGCGAGGTCCGGTCGGCAGATTAGGGGTTAATATTTGAAGTTAGGTGTCACCGATGTTGGGGGGGCAGATTAGGGGTTAATAAATATTATGTAGGTGTCGGCGATGTTAGGGGAAGCAGATAGGGGTACATAGGGATAATTTAGGTGGCGGCGGTGTGCGGTCGGCAGATTAGGGGTTAAAAAAATTATTACAGTGGCGGCGATGTGGGGGGGCCTCGGTTTAGGGGTACATTTATGGGTAGTTTATGGGTGTTAGTGTACTTTAGAGCACAGTAGTTAAGAGCTTTATAAACCGGCGTTAGCCCAGAAAGCTCTTAACTACTGACTTTTTCCTGCGGCTGGAGTCTTGTCGGTAGAGGCTCTACCGCTCACTTCAGCCAAGACTCTAAATACCGGCGTTAGGAAGATCCCATTGAAAAGATAGGATACGCAATTGGCGTAAGGGGATCTGCGGTATGGAAAAGTCGCGGCTGGAAAGTGAGCGTTAGACCCTTTCCTGGCTGACTCTAAATACCAGCGGGCGGTAAAAAGCAGCGTTAGGACCCCTTAACGCTGCTTTTGACGGCTAACTCAGAACTCTAAATCTAGGCGTTCGTGTCACGCAGGTCTTTATCACATTATTTGATTTCTATCTCAAAGTGCTTCTATTCAGTGTAACTAGTATATTTCTGTTTTCTCTTTGGAAATTAAATATACATGGTTATGTGTCTGTCTGTGTTTATATATGTTGGCTTGGGTCACTTAATTTCCAAAAGAATTGCTAGTGTGAGATCTGGTTATGGAAGTATAGAATTTTGTATTGCTTGGTATAGTCATTTTAGATTACCAGTTATTTTCAGTCTAATTTAGTGTTGCCTAATAAAGCAGCTTACAAAAGAAAAACAAAAAAAATCAACCAAACTCATTTTTAAGTAAAAACCAAAATATTTTTTTAATTTCTCAGAAAATGCACATTTCAATATACATAGTAAAACAACTTTTCTATACTTTTATTTATTTTGCATTTAACTCTTGACAATTAGAGAAACACAAATAAATAGACCCTTTAGTCTTATGTGAGTTTACCCTGTTACTCACTTTTCAAGCTTTTATTTTATGCTGCTCCTTTGTGAACCCTAACTTAAAAAACAATCCTAGTCTTATTTTTATTAAGGTTGTTGGTACATTTGGTACTACAGTAATTTGCTTAGCTAATAATACAATTAATATTTGTATGTACAATAAAATATATCTACTTGTGAGTATATACTACAGTGTTTAGTACAACTGGTACTATAATTAATGTATTGCTGTGCAATAGACTACATTTGCTTGTGACGAAATACTACAGTATTTTACATAACTGGTCCATGAACGTGAACCCCCATTTGAATAACCCACGAGCCACCACTGTGTGTGTGTATATATATATATATATATATATATACATATACACACACACACACACACACACACATACACACACACACACACATATAAATACACACATATTATTTATATAAGTCAATAGGAAGTGAGGGAGTTAGGTTCCAGGCCCCTCTCAAAATTGTCATAAGTAACACCTAATACATTATTTTTAAAGCTTTGAAATGAAGACTTTAAATGCTAAACTGCATTATAAACCTAATAAAATAATCACACAACACTGAATATTTAATTAAACTAAGTTAAATTAACAAAATAATTTGCTAAACAGCATTATAAACCTAATAAAATAATCACACAACACAGACTTCACTTGCATTTTTCGGCAAACAGTTCTTTCTATGCATTCCAATCTGGACTGGTTTATAGACAGGAAGATCTTGTTCCTTTGAAATCTGCTCGATATTTTAGGTCTGGTTAAACTGATTAATTTCAGCTTGCTTGGCTTTGCTGCAACACAAGCGGGCAGCTCCACCTACTGGCTATTTTAATAAATGCACTGCTTCTCAATGCTTTTCAATATCAGTCGCTTTGCTGCAATACAAGCGGACAGCTGCACCTACTGGCTATTTTAATAAATGCACTGCTTCTCAATAGCAGTCACATGACTGGAAAAAAAGGTTGTTATTCTGAAACGGTGTAAATTGAACCGTTGTAAAACGAGGGCCACCTGTATATATATATATATATATATATATATATATATATATATATATATATATATATATATATATATATATACACACATACACACATATACATATACACACACACACACAGTTGTATGCAAAAGTTTAGGCACCCCTGACAATTTCCATGATTTTCATTTATAAATAATTAGGTGTTTGGATCAGCAATTTTATTTTGATCAAATAACTGAAGGATACAGTAATATTTCAGTAGTGAAATGAGGTTTATTGGATTAACAGAAAATGTGCAATATGCATCAAAACAAAATTAGACAGGTGCATAAATGTGGGCACCCCAACAGAAATATTGCATCAATATTTAGTGGAGCCTCCTTAAAGGGACAGTCTAGTTAAAATTAAACTTTCATGATTCAGACAGGGCATGTCATTTTAAACAACTTCCCAATTGACTTGTATCATTACATTTGCTTTGTTCCCTTGGTGGTATTTTTTAAAAGCTAAACCTAGCTAGGATCAAACTAATTTCCAAACCGTTAAAACCTGCCTCTTAGCTCAGAGCATTTTGAAAGTTTTTCACAGTTAGACAGTACTAGTTCATGTGTGTCATATAGATAATATTGTGCTCACTCCCGTGTTATTTAGGAGTCTGCACTGATAGGCTAAACTGCATGTCTGTCAAAGGCACTGAGATAAGGATGCAGTCTGTAGAGGCTTAGATACAAGGTAATCACAGATGTAAAACATATTAATATAGCTGTGTTGGTTATGCAAAACTGAGGAATGGGTAATAAAGGGATTATCTATCTTTTAAAAAAATACAAATTCTGGTGTATACTGTCCCTTTAAGCAGAAATAACAGCCTCTAGACGCTTCCTATAGCCTTTAATGAGTGTCTGGATTTTGGATGAAGGTATTTTGGACCATTCCTCCTTGCAAACATCTCCAGTTCAGTTACTTTGGACGGTTGCCAAGCATGGACAGCCCGCTTCAAATCACCCCACAGATTTTCAATGATATTCAGATCTGGGGACTGGGATGGCCATTCCAGAACATTGTACTTGTTCCTCTGCATAAATGCCAGCAGTGTTTTGGGTTGTTTTGTTGAAATATCCAGTACCGGCGTAACTTCAACTTTGTGACTGATTCCTCAACATTATTCTCAAGTATCTGTTGATATTGAGTGGAATCCATGCGACCCTCAACTTTAACAAGATTCCCAGTACCGGCACTGGCCACACAGCATGAAGGAACAGCCACCAAATTTTACTGTAGCTAGCAAGTGTTTGTCTTGAAACGCTGTGTTCTTTTGCCGCCATGCATAACGCCCCTTGTTATGGCCAAATAAATGTTTCATCAGTCCACAGCCGCTTCTTCCAAAATAAAGCTGGCTTGTCCAAATGTGCATTTGCATACCTCAAGCGACTCTGTATGTGGCGTGTGTGCAGAAAAGGCTTCTTCCGCATCACTTTCCCATACAGCTTCTCCTTGTGCAAAGTGCGCTGAATTGTTGAAAGATACACAGTGACACCATCTGCAGCAAGATGATGATGTAGATCTTTGGAAGTAGTCTGTGGGCTGTTTTTGACCGTTTTCACCATCCTTTGCCTCTCCGATATTTTACTTGGCCTGCTACTTCTAGCCTTAACAAGAACTGTACCTGTGGTCTTCCATTTCCTCACTATGTTCCTCACAGTGGACACTGTCAGCTTAAATCTCTGTGATAGCTTTTTGTAGCCTTCCCCTAAACCATTAACATTGAACAATCTTTGTTTTCAGGTCATTTGAGAGTTGTTTTGAGGCCCCCATGTTGCCACTCTTCAGAGGAGAGTCCAAGAGAACAACAACTTGCAATTTGCCACCTTAAATACATTTTCTCATGATTGGATGCACCTGTCTATGAAGTTTAAGGTTTAATGGGTTCATCAAACCAATTGTGTGTTCCAATTAATCAGTGCTAGGTAATTACAGGTATTCAAATCAACAAAATGACAAGGGTGCCCAAAGTTATGCACCTGTTTAATTTTGTTTTGATGCATATTGCACATTTTCTGTTAATCAAAAAAAAAACAGAATTTATGTTTACCTGATAAATTTCTTTCTCCTACGGTGTGTCCGGTCCACGGCTTCATCCTTACTTGTGGGAATATTCTCTTCCCTAACAGGAAATGGCAAAGAGAGCACAGCAAAAGCTGTCCATATAGCTCCCCCTCTGGCTCCGCCCCCCAGTCATTCGACCGACGGTTAGGAGAAAAAGGAGAAACCATAGGGTGCCGTGGTGACTGTAGTGTACAGAAACAAAAAATTTTAAACCTGACTAAAAGCCAGGGCGGGCCGTGGACCGGACACACCGTAGGAGAAAGATATTTATCAGGTAAACATAAATTCTGTTTTCTCCTACATTGGTGTGTCCGGTCCACGGCTTCATCCTTACTTGTGGGAACCAATACCAAAGCTTTAGGACATGGATGAAGGGAGGGAACAAGTCAGGTAACCTAAACGGAAGGCACCACAGCTTGCAACACCTTTCTCCCAAAAACAGCCTCCGAAGAAGCATAAGTATCGAATTTGTAAAATTTGGCAAAAGTATGCAGAGAAGACCAAGTCGCTGCCTTACAGATCTGATCAACAGAAGCTTCGTTCTTGAAGGCCCATGTGGAAGCCACAGCTCTAGTAGAGTGAGCTGTAATTCGTTCAGGAGGCTGCCGTCCGGCAGTCTCATAAGCCAATCGGATGATGCTTTTCAGCCAAAAAGAAAGACAGGTAGCAGTGGCTTTCTGCCCTCTCCGTTTACCAGAATAAACAACAAACAAAGATGATGTTTGTCTGAAATCCTTTGTTGCTTCTAAATAGAATTTTAAAGCACGGACCACATCTAGGTTGTGTAACAAACGTTCCTTCTTTGAAACTGGATTCGGACATAGAGAAGGAACAACTATTTCCTGGTTAATATTCCTGTTGGAAACTACTTTTTGGAAGAAAACCAGGCTTGGTACGTAAAACTACCTTATCTGCATGGAATACCAGATAGGGAGAAGTACACTGCAAAGCAGATAATTCGGAAACTCTTCTAGCAGAAGAAATAGCAACTAAGAACAGAACTTTCCAAGATAGTAACTTAATATCTATGGAATGCAAAGGTTCAAACGGAACCCCTTGAAGAACTGAAAGAACTAAGTTTAGACTCCATGGAGGAGTCATAGGTCTGTAAACAGGCTTGATTCTGACTAACGCCTGTACAAACGCTTGTACATCTGGCACGGCTGCCAGACGTTTGTGCAGACAGACAGAGCAGATATCTGTCCCTTTAGAGAACTAGATGACAGACCTTTCTCCAAACACTCTTGGAGAAAGGAAAGAATCCTAGGAATTTTGATTTTACTCCAAGAAAAACCCTTAGATTTGCACCAACGGATATATTTGTGCCATATCTTATGGTAAATCTTCCTAGTCACAGGCTTTCTGGCTTGAACCAGAGTATCTATAACTGAATCTGAAAACCCACGCTTAGATAGAATCAAGCGTTCAATTTCCAAGCAGTCAGTTGCAGAGAGACTAGATTTGGATGTTCGAATGGACCTTGTACTAGAAGATCCTGTCTCAGAGGTAGCTTCCATGGTGGAGCCGATGACATATTCACCAGGTCTGCATACCAAGTCCTGCGTGGCCACGCAGGAGCTATTAGAATCACCGAGGCCTTTTCCTGTTTGATCCTGGCTACCAGCCTGGGAAGGAGAGGGAACGGTGGAAACACATCAGCTAGATTGAACGACCAAGGCGCCACTAATGCATCCACTAGTGTCGCCCTGGGATCCCTGGATCTGGACCCGTATCGAGGAACTTTGAAGTTCTGACGAGACGCCATCAGATCCATATCCGGAGTGCCCCATAGTTGAGTTAACTGGGCAAAGACCTCCGGGTGGAGTTCCCACTCCCCCGGATGGAAAGTCTGACGACTCAAATAATCCGCCTCCCAGTTGTCTACTCCTGGGATGTGGATTGCAGATAGGTGGCAGGAGTGATCCTCCGCCCATTTGATGATCTTGGATACCTCTGTCATCGCCAAGGAACTCTTTGTTCCCCCCTGATGATTGATGTACGCTACAGTCGTCATGTTGTCCGACTGAAATCTTATGAATCTGGCCTTCGCTAGGTGAGGCCAGGCCAGGAGCGCATTGAATATCGCTCTCAGTTCCAAAATGTTTATCGGGAGGAGGGACTCTTCCCGAGACCATAGACCCTGAGCTTTCAGGGAGTCCCAGACCGCGCCCCAGCCTAAGAGACTGGCGTGTGTCGTGACGATGACCCACTCTGGTCTGCGGAAACTCATTCCCTGAGACAGGTGATCCTGAGTCAACCACCAGCGGAGTGAGTCTCTGGTTACCTGGTCTACTTGAATCTGGGGAGACAAGTCTGCATAATCCCCATTCCACTGTTTGAGCATGCACAGTTGCAATGGTCTTAGATGAATTTGAGCAAAAAAACATCTCTTGCCCAAGCCTGAGCAAAGAGAGAAAGTCTGCCCCCTACTAGATCCGGTCCCGGATCGGGGGCTACCCCTTCATGCTGTCTTGGTAGCAGCAGCAGGCTTCTTGGCCTGTTTACCCTTGTTCCAGCCTTGCATTGGTTTCCATGCTGGTTTAGGCTGGGAAGCGTTACCCTCTTGTCTAGAGGCTGCAGAGTTAGGAGACGGTCCGTTCCTGAAATTGCGAAAGGAACGAAAAACAGAATTTATGTTTACCTGATAAATTACTTTCTCCAACGGTGTGTCCGGTCCACGGCGTCATCCTTACTTGTGGGATATTCTCTTCCCCAACAGGAAATGGCAAAGAGCCCAGCAAAGCTGGTCACATGATCCCTCCTAGGCTCCGCCTACCCCAGTCATTCGACCGACGTTAAGGAGGAATATTTGCATAGGAGAAACCATATGTTACCGTGGTGACTGTAGTTAAAGAAAATAAATTATCAGACCTGATTAAAAAAACCAGGGCGGGCCGTGGACCGGACACACCGTTGGAGAAAGTAATTTATCAGGTAAACATAAATTCTGTTTTCTCCAACATAGGTGTGTCCGGTCCACGGCGTCATCCTTACTTGTGGGAACCAATACCAAAGCTTTAGGACACGGATGAAGGGAGGGAGCAAATCAGGTCACCTAAATGGAAGGCACCACGGCTTGCAAAACCTTTCTCCCAAAAATAGCCTCAGAAGAAGCAAAAGTATCAAATTTGTAAAATTTAGAAAAAGTGTGCAGTGAAGACCAAGTCGCTGCCTTACATATCTGATCAACAGAAGCCTCGTTCTTGAAGGCCCATGTGGAAGCCACAGCCCTAGTGGAGTGAGCTGTGATTCTTTCAGGAGGCTGCCGTCCGGCAGTCTCATAAGCCAATCGGATAATGCTTTTAATCCAGAAGGAGAGAGAGGTAGAAGTTGCTTTTTGACCTCTCCGTTTACCAGAATAAACAACAAACAAAGACAAAGTTTGTCTGAAATCCTCAGTAGCTGCTAAGTAAAATTTGAGAGCACGAACTACATCCAAGTTGTGCAACAAACGTTCCTTCTTTGAAACTGGATTAGGACACAAAGAAGGCACAACTATCTCCTGGTTAATGTTTTTGTTAGAAACAACTTTTGGAAGAAAACCAGGTTTAGTACGCAAAACCACCTTATCTGCATGGAACACCAGATAAGGAGAAGAACACTGCAGAGCAGATAATTCTGAAACTCTTCTAGCAGAAGAAATTGCAACCAAAAACAAAACTTTCCAAGATAATAACTTAATATCAACGGAATGTAAGGGTTCAAACGGAACCCCCTGAAGAACTGAAAGAACTAGGTTGAGACTCCAAGGAGGAGTCAAAATTTTGTAAACAGGCTTGATTCTAACCAGAGCCTGAACAAAGGCTAGAACATCTGGCACAGCTGCCAGCTTTTTGTGAAGTAACACAGACAAGGCAGAAATCTGTCCCATCAAGGAACTTGCAGATAATCCTTTTTCCAATCCTTCTCGAAGGAAGGATAGACTCTTAGGAATCTTAACCTTGTCCCAAGGGAATCCTGCAGATTCACACCAACAGATATACCAAATTATGTGGTAATTTTTCTGGTTACAGGCTTTCAGGCCTGAACAAGAGTATTAATAACAGAATCTGAGAACCCTCGCTTTGATAAGATCAAGCGTTCAATCTCCAAGCAGTCAGCTGGAGTGGGTCGAACGGACCTAGAACAAGAAGGTCTCGTCTCAAAGGTAGCTTCCATGGTGGAGCCGATGACATATTCACCAGATCTGCATACCAAGTCCTGCGTGGCCACGCAGGAGCTATCAAAATCACCGACGCCCTCTCCTGATTGATCCTGGCTACCAGCCTGGGGATGAGAGGAAACGGCGGGAACACATAAGCTAGTTTGAAGGTCCAAGGTGATACTAGTGCATCCACTAGAGCCGCCTTGGGATCCCTGGATCTGTACCCGTAGTAAGGAACTCTGAAGTTCTGACGAGAGGCCATCAGATCCATGTCTGGAATGCCCCACGGTTGAGTGACTTGGGCAAAGATTTCCGGATGGAGTTCCCACTCCCCCGGATGCAATGTCTGACGACTCAGAAAATCCGCTTCCCAATTTTCCACTCCTGGGATGTGGATAGCAGACAGGTGGCAGGAGTGAGACTCCGCCCATAGAATGATTTTGGTCACTTCTTCCATCGCTAGGGAACTCCTTGTTCCCCCCTGATGGTTGATGTATGAACTTGGCCCTCGCTAGCTGAGGCCAAGCTTTGAGAGCATTGAATATCGCTCTCAGTTCCAGAATATTTATCGGTAGAAGAGATTCTACCCGAGACCAAAGACCCTGAGCTTTCAGGGATCCCCAGACCGCGCCCCAGCCCATCAGACTGGCGTCGGTCGTGACAATGACCCACTCTGGTCTGCGGAAGGTCATCCCTTGTGACAGGTTGTCCAGGGACAGCCACCAACGGAATGAGTCTCTGGTCCTCTGATTTACTTGTATCTTCGGAGACAAGTCTGAATCGTCCCCATTCCACTGACTGAGCATGAACAGTTGTAATGGTCTTAGATGAATGCGCACAAAAGGAACTATGTCCATTGCCGCTACCATCAAACCTATCACTTCCATGCACTGCGCTATGGAAGGAAGAGGAACGGAATGAAGTATCCGACAAGAGTCTAGAAGTTTTGTTTTTCTGGCTTCTGTCAGAAAAATCCTCATTTCTAAAGAGTCTATTATAGTTCCCAAGAAGGGAACCCTCGTTGACGGAGATAGAGAACTCTTTTCCACGTTCACTTTCCATCCGTGAGATCTGAGAAAGGCCAGGACAATGTCCGTGTGAGCCTTTACTTGAGGAAGGGACGACGCTCGAATCAGAATGTCGTCCAAGTAAGGTACTACAGCAATGCCCCTTGGTCTTAGTATGAGAAAATCCTAGGAGCAGTGGCTAATCCGAAAGAAAACGCCACAAACTGGAAATGCTTGTCCAGGAATGCAAACCTTAGGAACCGATGATGTTCCTTGTGGATAGGAATATGTAGATACGCATCCTTGAAATCCACCTTGGTCATGAATTGACCTTCCTGGATGGAAGGAAGAAGTGTTCGAATGGTTTCCATCTTGAACGATGGAACCTTGAGAAACTTGTTCAAGATCTTGAGATCTAAGATTGGTCTGAACGTTCCCTCTTTTTTGGGAACTATGAACAGATTGGAGTAGAACCCCATCCCTTGTTCTCCTAATGGAACAGGATGAATCACTCCCATTTTTAGCAGGTCTTCTACCCAATGTAAGAATGCCTGTCTTCTTATGTGGTCTGAAGACAACTGAGACCTGTGGAACCTCCCCCTTGGAGGAAGCCCCTTGAACTCCAGAGAATAACCTTGGGAGACTATTTCTAGCGCCCAAGGATCCAGAACATCTCTTGCCCAAGCCTGAGCGAAGAGAGAGAGTCTGCCCCCCACCAGATCCGGTCCCGGATCGGGGGCCCGCATTTCATGCTGTCTTGGTAGCAGTGGCAGGTTTCCTGGCCTGCTTTCCTTTGTTCCAGCCTTGCATAGGTCTCCAGGCTGGATTGGCTTGAGAAGTATTACCTTCCTGCTTAGAGGACGTAGCCCTTGGGGCTGATCCGTTTCTGCGAAAGGGACGAAACTTAGGTTTATTTTTGGTCTTGAAAAGACCTATCCTGAGGAAGGGCGTGGCCCTTGCCCCCAGTGATATCAGAGATAATCTCTTTCAAGTCAGGGCCAAAGAGTGTTTTCCCCTTGAAAGGAATGTCAAGCAATTTGTTCTTGGAAGACGCATCCGCTGCCCAAGATTTTAACCAAAGCGCTCTGCGCCACAATAGCAAACCCAGAATTTTTTCGCCGCTAACCTAGCCAATTGCAAGGTGGCGTCTAGGGTGAAAGAATTAGCCAATTTAAGAGCACGAATTCTGTCCATAATCTCCTCATAAGAAGAAGAATTACTAATAATCGCCTTTCCTAGCTCATCAAACTAGAAACACGCGGCTGCAGTGACAGGGACAATGCATGCAATTGGTTGTAGAAGGGAACCTTGCTGAACAAACATCTTTTTTAGCAGACCTTCTAATTTTTTATCCATAGGATCTTGGAAAGCACAACTATCTTCTATGGGTATAGTGGCGCGCTTGTGTAGAGTAGAAACCGCCCCCTCGACCTTGGGGACTGTCTGCCATCAGTCCTTTCTGGGGTCGACTATAGGAAAACAATTTTATAAATATGGGGGGAGGTACTAAAGGTATACCGGGCCTGTCCCATTCTTTACTAACAATGTACGCCACCCGCTTGGATATAGGAAAAGCTTCGGGGGGCCCCGGGGCCTCTAAGAACTTTTCCATTTTACATAGTGGTTCTGGAATGACCAGATAATCACAATCAGCCAAATTGGATAACACCTCCTTAAGCAGAGCGCGGAGATGTTCCAACTTAAATTTAAAAGTAATCACATCAGGTTCAGCTTGTTGAGAAATGTTTCCTGAATCAGAAATTTCTCCCTCAGACAAAACCTCCCTGGCCCCCTCAGACTGGTGTAGGGGCCCTTCAGAAACCATATCATCAGCGTTCTCATGCTCTACAGAATTTTCTAAAACAGAGCAGTCGCGCTTTCGCTGATAAGTGGGCATATTGGCTAAAATGTTTTTGATAGAATTATCCATTACAGCCGTTAAATGTTGCATAGTAAGGAGTATTGGCGCACTAGATGTACTAGGGGCCTCCTGTATGGGCAAGACTGGTGTAGACGAAGGAGGGGATGATGCAGTACCATGCTTACTCCCCTCACTTGAGGAATCATCTTGGGCATCATTTTTACTAAAATTTTTTATGACATAAAATACATATAGTTAAATGAGAAGGAACCTTGGTTTCCCCACAGTCAGAACACAATCTATCTGGTAGTTCAGACATGTTAAACAGGCATAAACTTGATAACAAAGCACAAAAAACGTTTTAAAATAAAACCGTTACTGTCACTTTAAATTTTAAACTAAACACACTTTATTACTGCAATTGCGAAAAAGTATGAAGGAATTGTTCAAAATTCACCAAAATTTCACCACAGTGTCTTAAAGCCTTAAAAGTATTGCACACCAAATTTGGAAGCTTTAACCCTTAAAATAACGGAACCGGAGCCGTTTTTATATTTAACCCCTTTACAGTCCCTGGAATCTGCTTTGCTGAGACCCAACCAAGCCCAAAGGGGAATACGATACCAAATGATGCCTTCAGAAAGACTTTTCTATGTATCAGAGCTCCACACACATGCAGCTGCATGCCATGCTGTCCTCAAAAACAAGTGCGCCATACCGGCGCGAAAATGAGGCTCTGACTATGATTAGGGAAAGCCCCTAAAGAATAAGGTGTCTAAAACAGTGCCTGCCGATATAATCATATCAAAATACCCAGAATAAATGATTCCTCAAGGCTAAATATGTGTTAATAATGAATCGATTTAGCCCAGAAAAAGTCTACAGTCTTAATAAGCCCTTGTGAAGCCCTTATTTACTATCTTAATAAACATGGCTTACCGGATCCCATAGGGAAAATGACAGCTTCCAGCATTACATCGTCTTGTTAGAATGTGTCATACCTCAAGCAGTAAGAGACTGCACACTGTTCCCCCAACTGAAGTTAATTGCTCTCAACAGTCCTGTGTGGAACAGCCATGGATTTTAGTTACGGTGCTAAAATCATTTTCCTCATACAAACAGAAATCTTCATCTCTTTTCTGTTTCTGAGTAAATAGTACATACCAGCACTATTTTAAAATAACAAACTCTTGATTGAATAATAAAAACTACAGTTAAACACTAAAAAACTCTAAGCCATCTCCGTGGAGATGTTGCCTGTACAATGGCAAAGAGAATGACTGGGGTAGGCGGAGCCTAGGAGGGATCATGTGACCAGCTTTGCTGGGCTCTTTGCCATTTCCTGTTGGGGAAGAGAATATCCCACAAGTAAGGATGACGCCGTGGACCGGACACACCTATGTTGGAGAAATTAGATTTGTTCTTAGCCTTGAAAGGCCTATCCTGTGGGAGGGCATGGCCCTTTCCCCCAGTGATGTCTGAAATAATCTCCTTCAATTCTGGCCCGAAAAGGGTCTTATCTTTGAAAGGAATATTAAGCAGTTTTGTCTTGGATGACACATCCGCCGACCAAGATTTTAGCCAAAGCGCTCTGCGCGCCACTATTGCAAAACCTGAATTTTTCGCCGCTAATTTAGCCAATTGAAAAGCGGCATCTAAAATAAAGGAATTAGCCAACTTTAGTGCGTGAATTCTGTCCATGACTTCCTCATATGGAGTCTCCTTATGGAGCGAATTTTCTAGTTCCTCAAACCAAAAAGACGCCGCCGTGGTGACAGGAATAATGCACGAAATTGGTTGGAGAAGGAAACCTTGCTGAACAAATATCTTTTTAAGCAATCCTTCCAATTTTTTATCCATAGGATCTTTGAAAGCACAACTGTCCTCAATGGGAATAGTTGTGCGCTTGGCCAACGTAGAAACTGCCCCCTCAACCTTAGGGACTGTTTGCCATGCGTCCCTTCTGGGGTCGACAATGGGGAACATTTTCTTAAATATAGGAGGTGGGACAAAAGGTATATCTGGCTTCTCCCACTCCTTGGTCACTATGTCCGCCACCCTCTTGGGTATCGGAAAGACATCAGCGTGCACAGGGACCTCTAGGAATTTGTCCATTTTGCACAATTTCTCTGGAATCACCAAAGAGTCACAATCATCAAGAGTAGTTAGCACCTCCTTAAGCAGGGCGCGGAGATGTTCTAACTTAAATTTAAATGCCACGATATCAGGTTCTGCCTGCTGAGAAACTTTTCCTGAATCAGAAATTTCTCCCTCAGACAGACCCTCCCTCACTGCCAATTCAGACTGGTGTGAGGGTATAACAGATAAATTATCGTCAGTGCTCACTTGCTCATCCTCTGTATTTAAAACTGAGCAATCACGCTTTCTGGGAAATGCTGGCAGTTTGGATAAAAGATTTGCTATAGAATTATCCATTACTGCAGTTAATTGCTGCATAGTAACAAGCATTGGCGCGCTAGATGTACTAGGTATCGCCTGCGCGGGCAAAACTGGTGTTGACACAGAAGGAGAGGATGATGAACTATCTCCACTACCTTCATTTGAAGAATCATCTTGGGCAACCTTATTAAATGGGACAGTACTGTCCTTACTTTGTTTGGACGCCATGGCACAATTTGAACATACATTTAAAGGGGGAACCACCTTGGCCTCCATACACACAGAACATATGCTATCTGAAGGTATAGACATGTTAGACAGACTTTGGCAGGCTATTAATGCAATAAAAACGTTTTCTGAATGTTTGAAAAACTATGAAGGAAACATCCGATCTTTACACCCTAGTGTCTTAATGCTTTGAAAGTATTGCACACCAAATTTCAAGTCTCTAACCCCTTAAATGAGCAAACCAGAGCTAATTGTTCAATTTACCAGCTTAAACCCACTACAGTCCCTGCCACAGCCTTTGCTGCGGCTTTTACCTTCCTTGGGGGTTATTCACCACAGAAATAAGCCTTCTTGAAATCGTTTTTATGGCCACAGGACCCTCTCACATGAAGCTGCATGCACTGCTTCTAGAAGTAACTGCGCAATTGAGGCACGAAAATGAGGCCTCCTCCCTCTGCATACCAGAGTGAAGGGGCCTTCCTGACTAGATTAGGTGTCTAAACAACTGCCAGGCGTAATAAAAACGTTCCCAAAGTGTTTGAAAGTCACAAAACACTCCAAAAGTCATATAAATATTATATAAATCAATCGATTTAGCCCACAATAGTGTCAACCAGTATAGAGCCCATTTATAAGCCTTCATTCTGTTATGAGTCTAAGAAAATGGCTTACCGATCCCATAAGGGAAAATGACAGTCTTCTAGCATTACTATGTCTTGTTAGAAAAGAGACTAGTCATACCTGGAGCAGAAAAGTCTGCAAACTGTTCCCCCCAACTGAAGTTCTCTGGTTTCAACAGTCCTGCGTGGGAACAGCAATGGATTTTAGTTACTGTTGCTAAAATCATACTCCTCTTTTAACAGAACTCTTCATCACTTTCTGTTGTAGAGTAAATAGTACAAACCGGCACTATTTTAAAATAACAAACTCTTGATAAAAGAAATAAAACTACAACTAACACCACATACTCTTTACCATCCCCGTGGAGATGCTACTTGTTCAGAGCGGCAAAGAGAATGACTGGGGGGCGGAGCCAGAGGGGGAGCTATATGGACAGCTTTTGCTGTGCTCTCTTTGCCATTTCCTGTTAGGGAAGAGAATATTCCCACAAGTAAGGATGAAGCCGTGGACCGGACACACCAATGTAGGAGAAAAACTAATTTCACTACTGAAATATTACTGTGTCCTTAAAGGGCCATTATACACTAATTTTTTCTTTGCATAAATGTTTTGTAGATCATCTTTTTATAAAGCCCATAAAGTTTGTTTTTTTAAAAAAAATTATAATTTTGCTTATTTTTAAATAACATTGCTCTGATTTTCAGACTCCTCATCAAGCCCCAAAGTTTTATTTGAATACCGTCAGCTACCTTCTCCAGCTTGCTCCTGTTTGTGTAAAGGGTCTTTTCATATGCAAAAGAAGGGGGAGGGGGGAGTGTCTTATTTACCCCTTGCAGTGGGCTTTCCAGCTACCTTTTCAACAGAGCTAAACTGAAAGCTTCTAAGTACGTTTTTAAACCTTTTTATACTGGATTTTTATTTCAGTATCTGTGCATCTTATTCTTTATAGTAGTGTCTATTACATGCAGTTATATGAAAATGAGTGTATACTGTCCCTTTAAGTTATTTGATAGATCAAAACGAAATTGCTGATCCAAACACCCAATTATTTATAAATAAAAATCATGGAAATTGTCAGGGGTGCCTAAACTTTTGCATACAACTGTAGATATCGAAATAAGAAGATTATTGCATTGATCAAAGGTTATTTTTTTTTATTTGACTAACTATACATTTATAAGTCTACTTGTATAGCTTAGTCCACTAAAAAAGTAATCACTGCTCAATGAAATAATCTTATTTTGAGAGATTATATATTTTATTTTATTTTTTAACACGGCTACTTCAATCAATATCTATATATCTATCTACTTCACCCAAACATATAACAAACGAATGTGTAAATGCATTAACATAACATAAATATGTGAAATAGAAATACAGACAATGCAGACAAAGTGTGTATTGAATGTTGAGTATTTCTATTTTAACTAATCTTCTTAAATAAATTATCACTTCTGTGAATAGTCTCTAACAATCATTCTTCAAAGAAAAACTATTTAAAACTGTCTATGTGCCAAATGTATCCAAATGCTACGTCCTGTCTAACTGTACTATCCCAAATACAATGGGGGTTTTTTAACCTATAAATTCAAAAGACACATGCATTTTCGTTATAGAAACCAAACAGATTTATTCTTAATAAAATAAGTTGTTTTTTTTAAAGATCTGAACATAAAACCAAAAAAACAAATTAAATATTACGATTCCAACAGTTCACGTGCAGAGCATACTTTATTCAGCAGTTCTGTCAGTGTGTTTTCTGTGTCTTGAAGGAATTTAATTCGCTTTTATTAGTATGCACTTCTTCATCCAGCGCTACTGCAAAAAAAATATGCGAAATATGATAAATTATTTAGTGTCTGTCTCACAATGTATCTACCTGTCAATTTATTTATTTATTTATATATCTATATATGTCTCTCAATTTATCTATCTATATTTCTATCTATTTCTACTTCACAGACATATTAAAACAGAATTTATGTTTACCTGATAAATTACTTTCTCCAACGGTGTGTCCGGTCCACGGCGTCATCCTTACTTGTGGGATATTCTCTTCCCCAACAGGAAATGGCAAAGAGCCCAGCAAAGCTGGTCACATGATCCCTCCTAGGCTTCGCCTACCCCAGTCATTCGACCGACGTAAAGGAGGAATATTTGCATAGGAGAAACCATATGATACCGTGGTGACTGTAGTTAAAGAAAATAAATTATCAGACCTGATTAAAAAACCAGGGCGGGCCGTGGACCGGACACACCGTTGGAGAAAGTAATTTATCAGGTAAACATAAATTCTGTTTTCTCCAACATAGGTGTGTCCGGTCCACGGCGTCATCCTTACTTGTGGGAACCAATACCAAAGCTTTAGGACACGGATGAAGGGAGGGAGCAAATCAGGTCACCTAAATGGAAGGCACCACGGCTTGCAAAACCTTTCTCCCAAAAATAGCCTCAGAAGAAGCAAAAGTATCAAACTTGTAAAATTTGGTAAAAGTGTGCAGTGAAGACCAAGTCGCTGCCCGACATATCTGATCAACAGAAGCCTCGTTCTTGAAGGCCCATGTGGAAGCCACAGCCCTAGTGGAATGAGCTGTGATTCTTTCAGGAGGCTGCCGTCCGGCAGTCTCATAAGCCAATCTGATGATGCTTTTAATCCAAAAAGAGAGAGAGGTAGAAGTTGCTTTTTGACCTCTCCTTTTACCAGAATAAACAACAAACAAGGAAGATGTTTGTCTAAAATCCTTTGTAGCATCTAAATAGAATTTTAGAGCGCGAACAACATCCAAATTGTGCAACAAACGTTCCTTCTTTGAAACTGGATTCGGACACAAAGAAGGCACGACTATCTCCTGGTTAATGTTTTTGTTAGAAACAACTAACGGAAGAAAACCAGGTTTAGTACGTAAAACCACCTTATCTGCATGGAACACCAGATAAGGAGGAGCAGATAATTCTGAAACTCTTCTAGCAGAAGAAATTGCAACCAAAAACAAAACTTTCCAAGATAATAACTTAATATCAACGGAATGTAAGGGTTCAAACGGAACCCCCTGAAGAACTGAAAGAACTAAGTTGAGACTCCAAGGAGGAGTCAAAGGTTTGTAAACAGGCTTGATTCTAACCAGAGCCTGAACAAAGGCTTGAACATCTGGCACAGCTGCCAGCTTTTTGTGAAGTAACACAGACAAGGCAGAAATCTGTCCCTTCAAGGAACTTGCAGATAATCCTTTCTCCAATCCTTCTTGAAGAAAGGATAGAATCTTAGGAATTTTTACCTTGTCCCAAGGGAATCCTTTAGATTCACACCAACAGATATATTTTTTCCATATTTTGTGGTAAATTTTTCTAGTTACAGGCTTTCTGGCCTGAACAAGAGTATCAATAACAGAATCTGAGAACCCTCGCTTTGATAAGATCAAGCGTTCAATCTCCAAGCAGTCAGTTGGAGTGAGACCAGATTCTGATGTTCGAACGGACCTTGAACAAGAAGGTCTCGTCTCAAAGGTAGCTTCCATGGTGGAGCCGATGACATATTCACCAGATCTGCATACCAAGTCCTGCGTGGCCACGCAGGAGCTATCAAGATCACCGATGCCCTCTCCTGATTGATCCTGGCTACCAGCCTGGTGATGAGAGGAAACGGCGGGAATACATAAGCTAGTTTGAAGGTCCAAGGTGCTACTAGTGCATCTACTAGAGTCGCCTTGGGATCCCTGGATCTGGACCCGTAGCAAGGAACCTTGAAGTTCTGACGAGAGGCCATCAGATCCATGTCTGGAATGCCCCACAGTTGAGTAATTTGGGCAAAGATTTCCGGATGGAGTTCCCACCCCCCCGGATGTAATGTCTGACGACTCAGAAAATCCGCTTCCCAATTTTCCACTCCTGGGATGTGGATTGCAGACAGGTGGCAGGAGTGAGTCTCCGCCCATTGAATGATTTTGGTCACTTCTTCCATCGCCAGGGAACTCCTTGTTCCCCCCTGATGGTTGATGTACGCAACAGTCGTCATGTTGTCTGATTGAAACCGTATGAACTTGGCCTTTGCTAGCTGAGGCCAAGCCTTGAGAGCATTGAGTATCGCTCTCAGTTCCAGAATATTTATCGGTAGAAGAGATTCTTCCCGAGACCAAAGACCCTGAACTTTCAGGGGTCCCCAGACCGCGCCCCAGCCCATCAGACTGGCGTCGGTCGTGACAATGACCCACTCTGGCCTGCGGAAGTTCATCCCTTGTGACAGGTTGTCCAGGGACAGCCACCAACGGAGTGAATCTCTGGTCCTCTGATTTACTTGTATCGTCGGAGACAAGTCTGTATAGTCCCCATTCCACTGACTGAGCATGCACAGTTGTAATGGTCTTAGATGAATGCGCGCAAAAGGAACTATGTCCATTGCCGCTACCATCAAACCTATTACTTCCATGCACTGCGCTATGGAAGGAAGAGGAACGGAATGAAGTATTTGACAAGAGTTTAGAAGTTTTGTTTTTCTGGCCTCTGTCAGAAAAATCCTCATTTCTAAGGAGTCTATTATTGTTCCCAAGAAGGGAACCCTTGTTGACGGAGATAGAGAACTCTTTTCTACGTTCACTTTCCATCCGTGAGATCTGAGAAAGGCCAGGA
This sequence comes from Bombina bombina, assembly GCF_027579735.1. Lineage (NCBI taxonomy): Eukaryota > Metazoa > Chordata > Amphibia > Anura > Bombinatoridae > Bombina > Bombina bombina. The sequence continues at coordinate 622,656,846 of NC_069500.1, read as the reverse complement.
CTATGTCCGTGTGAGCCTTTGCTTGAGGAAGGGACGACGCTTGAATCAGAATGTCGTCCAAGTAAGGTACTACTGCAATGCCCCTTGGTCTTAGCACCGCTAGAAGGGACCCTAGTACCTTTGTGAAAATCCTTGGAGCAGTGGCTAATCCGAAAGGAAGTGCCACGAACTGGTAATGCTTGTCCAGGAATGCGAACCTTAGGAACCGATGATGTTCCTTGTGGATAGGAATATGTAGATACGCATCCTTTAAATCCACCGTGGTCATGAATTGACCTTCCTGGATGGAAGGAAGAATTGTTCGAATGGTTTCCATTTTGAACGATGGAACCTTGAGAAACTTGTTTAGGATCTTGAGATCTAAGATTGGTCTGAACGTTCCCTCTTTTTTGGGAACTACGAACAGATTGGAGTAGAACCCCATCCCTTGTTCCCCTAATGGAACAGGATGAATCACTCCCATTTTTAACAGGTCTTCTACACAATGTAAGAATGCCTGTTTTTTTATGTGGTCTGAAGACAATTGAGACCTGTGGAACCTCCCCCTTGGGGGAAGCCCCTTGAATTCCAGAAGATAACCTTGGGAGACTATTTCTAGTGCCCAAGGATCCAGAACATCTCTTGCCCAAGCCTGAGCGAAGAGAGAGAGTCTGCCCCCCACCAGATCCGGTCCCGGATCGGGGGCCAACATTTCATGCTGTCTTGGTAGCAGTGGCAGGTTTCTTGGCCTGCTTTCCCTTGTTCCAGCCTTGCATTGGTCTCCAGGCTGGCTTGGCTTGAGAAGTATTACCCTCTTGCTTAGAGGACGTAGCACTTGGGGCTGGTCCGTTTCTACGAAAGGGACGAAAATTAGGTTTATTTTTGGCCTTGAAAGACCTATCCTGAGGAAGGGCGTGGCCCTTACCCCCAGTGATATCAGAGATAATCTCTTTCAAGTCAGGGCCAAACAGCGTTTTCCCCTTGAAAGGAATGTTAAGCAATTTGTTCTTGGAAGACGCATCCGCTGACCAAGATTTCAACCAAAGCGCTCTGCGCGCCACAATAGCAAACCCAGAATTTTTCGCCGCTAACCTAGCCGATTGCAAAGTGGCGTCTAGGGTGAAAGAATTAGCCAATTTGAGAGCACGGATTCTGTCCATAATCTCCTCATAAGGAGGAGAATCACTAGTGATCGCCTTTTCTAGCTCATCGAACCAGAAACACGCGGCTGTAGTGACAGGGACAATGCATGAAATAGGTTGTAGAAGGTAACCTTGCTGAACAAACATCTTTTTAAGCAAACCTTCTAATTTTTTATCCATAGGATCTTTGAAAGCACAACTATCTTCTATGGGTATAGTGGTGCGTTTGTTTAAAGTAGAAACCGCCCCCTCGACCTTGGGGACTGTCTGCCATAAGTCCTTTCTGGGGTCGACCATAGGAAACAATTTTTTAAATATGGGGGGAGGGACGAAAGGTATACCGGGCCTTTCCCATTCTTTATTTACAATGTCCGCCACCCGCTTGGGTATAGGAAAAGCTTCTGGGGGCCCCGGGACCTCTAGGAACTTGTCCATTTTACATAGTTTCTCTGGGATGATCAAATTCTCACAATCATCCAGAGTGGATAACACCTCCTTAAGCAGAGCGCGGAGATGTTCCAACTTAAATTTAAATGTAATCACATCAGGTTCAGCTTGTTGAGAAATTTTCCCTGAATCTGAAATTTCTCCCTCAGACAAAACCTCCCTGGCCCCCTCAGACTGGTGTAGGGGCCCTTCAGAAACAATATCATCAGCGTCCTCATGCTCTTCAGTATTATCTAAAACAGAGCAGTCGCGCTTACGCTGATAAGTGGGCATTTTGGCTAAAATGTTTTTGATAGAATTATCCATTACAGCCGTTAATTGTTGCATAGTAAGGAGTATTGGCGCGCTAGATGTACTAGGGGCCTCCTGAGTGGGCAAGACTGGTGTAGACGAAGGAGGGGATGATGCAGTACCATGCTTACTCCCCTCACTTGAGGAATCATCTTGGGCATCATTTTCTCTAAATTTTGTGTCACATAAATCACATCTATTTAAATGAGAAGGAACCTTGGCTTCCCCACATTCAGAACACAGTCTATCTGGTAGTTCAGACATGTTAAAACAGGCATAAACTTGATAACAAAGTACAAAAAACGTTTTAAAATAAAACCGTTACTGTCACTTTAAATTTTAAACTGAACACACTTTATTACTGCAATTGCGAAAAAGTATGAAGGAATTGTTCAAAATTCACCAAAATTTCACCACAGTGTCTTAAAGCCTTAAAAGTATTGCACACCAAATTTGGAAGCTTTAACCCTTAAAATAACGGAACCGGAGCCGTTTTTATCTTTAACCCCTTTACAGTCCCTGGTATCTGCTTTGCTGAGACCCAACCAAGCCCAAAGGGGAATACGATACCAAATGACGCCTTCAGAAAGTCTTTTCTATGTATCAGAGCTCCTCACACATGCGACTGCATGTCATGCTTCTCAAAAACAAGTGCGCAATACCGGCGCGAAAATGAGACTCTGCCTATGATTAGGGAAAGCCCCTAGAGAATAAGGTGTCCAAAACAGTGCCTGCCGATATTATTTTACAAAATACCCAGATTAAAATGATTCCTCAAGGCTAAATATGTTTATATATGAATCGATTTAGCCCAGAAAATGTCTACAGTCTTAAAAAGCCCTTGTGAAGCCCTTATTTATTGTCTGTAATAAAAATGGCTTACCGGATCCCATAGGGAAAATGACAGCTTCCAGCATTACATCGTCTTGTTAGAATGTGTCATACCTCAAGCAGTAAAATTCTGCTCACTGTTCCCTCAACTGAAGTTAATTCCTCTCAACAGTCCTGTGTGGAACAGCCATCGATTTTAGTAACGGTTGCTAAAATCATTTTCCTCTTACAAACAGAAATCTTCATCTCTTTTCTGTTTCAGAGTAAATAGTACATACCAGCACTATTTTAAAATAACAAACTCTTGATTGAATAATAAAAACTACAGTTAAACACTAAAAAACTCTAAGCCATCTCCGTGGAGATGTTGCCTGTACAACGGCAAAGAGAATGACTGGGGTAGGCGGAGCCTAGGAGGGATCATGTGACCAGCTTTGCTGGGCTCTTTGCCATTTCCTGTTGGGGAAGAGAATATCCCACAAGTAAGGATGACGCCGTGGACCGGACACACCTATGTTGGAGAAATATAAATTATATATCTACCAGTGTCTAAATTCATCTATCTACATACATTTTTTGCAATTTATCTATGAATATACACACACGTATATTGATATATCACACTTACCTAATAGCCATCCATGGGGCATTTCACCACCTTCGAAAGATGTATACAATTGTGATTGCTTTAGTATGTGGGAGTCATGGCATGAACCAGGAAAACTAGACCTCACTTCCCAAATCTGAAGCTTTGCATCGCACATCGCTTGGACATTGAAGGAGTGAAAACTGTTTCTGTTTCTGTACTGTTCCTCAACTGATGATGGTGGTAACAATAGAATGTGAGTGCAGTCTATAGCAGGGTTCTTCAAACTTTTTCCCCCAAGACCCAGTGTCATGATACCACATACCTTTGGGACCCTTATTTTTATACTTGGGGGCCCATTTATCAAGCTCCGTATGGAGCTTGAGGGCCCTTGTTTCTGGCGAGCCTGCAGGCTCGCCAGAAACAGCAGTTATGAAGCAGCGGTCCAAAGACCGCTGCTCCATAACCCTGTCCGCCTGCTCTGAGCAGGCGTACACACATCGCAGAAAATCAACCTGATCGAGTACGATCGGGTTGAGTGACACCTCACTGCTGGTGGTCGATTGGCCGCGAGCTGCTGGTGCAATGCTGAATACGTAGAGTGTATTGCTCTCCGCATTCAGCGAGGTCTGGCGGACCTGATCCGCACTGTCGGATCAGGTCCGCCAGACCTTTGATAAATATGCCCCCTGGTCTGAAAATTTCTTAAGAAATAAACAACATGATAGCTGCAATTTTTGGCAAAGAGACTAAAATATGTGCATGCTTTATTCCTGATTGTAGTCAAATTTGAAAGCGTTGTAAAACGTAATAACACACACACTCAAATACAACACACACCACACAACACACACACCAAACACTCATACAACACATACACAATCATACAAAACACACTCTCATACAACACACATTTTCATGTAACACATACCACAAACACTTTCATATAACACACACTCACCCCATACACTCTCTTACAACACACACTTTCATATAACACACACCCTCTCATACAGTACATACACACTTTCATATAGCACACATACTTTCATATTACACGCATAACACACACACACACACTCATACAACACACACCCCACACACTCTCATGCACAGCACACACAATCTCATGCAATACACCACACACACTCCTACAACACACAAACAAGTCACGACCCAGTACACATGGTGTTGTGGCCCAGTAATGGGTCCCGACCCATGGTTTGAAGAACCCTGGTCTATAGCACCTAGCACATTGGGAATCCCAGCAACATTATAAAATCCAATTTTTATCCTGTGCCATTGTTCTGCAGTCTTTGGAACACATATATATTTGTTAAGATGTTTTAAAATTGCCTTTAACACAACACCCATATGCCTTGAAAATGATGGCTGACTCATTCCGACAATCACACTGGACACTGATTGAAAAGATTCTGTAGCCAAGAAATGTAGCACAGCCAATAATCTCACTATTCCTGGTATTGATCTTGTCTTTCTTGTGCTTGGTTCTAGTTCATGGCATATTAGTCCATATAAATCTAAAATAGTTGATCTGTTTAGTCTGAAAGTTTTTTTTTTATTTCATAATCAGTAAGAGCCTGAAGACCGCAATGGGGCAAGAAAACTCTTGGCACCCATTTGCGCCTTTCTAATCGCATATTTGTTGCCAACTCGGTCTCCCCCAGGTGCCGAGCAACGGACAAATTAGCTAAAATCAAAAAGTACTCCATCTTCACCTGTGTGCAAATGTTGTTTGTACTCAGATTTGCCTATGTATATAAGGCGAAATAGAGAAGACATAATTGTAGGAGAAACTACAGTTCACTACTGGCGCAAAGCAATGATGAATACAAAAGTAGTCGTATTTATATGCCTGCTTCTAAAATTACGTCTGTTAACAATGTGTATTAGCGTTGTGTGGAGCGCCCCCGTGCGCCTAGACGAATGCAGGCAAAGTGCAAATGACTTTCTATTAGATTTCTACGTTATTTTGCATACAATTACAGGCGAATTGCTTTGATATATCTACCCCTAAGTGCTATTGCATTGTCTTGTTATCATGCATTTGTTGATTATGCAAATCTGCTGTATTTACTGGTCCTTGAGACTTAACAAATTTGTTTAAAATCTAGGTGCCAAAGTCAAGAAGCAACAAAACAGCTTTGGCAGGGTTCAGTATTGTCTCCACCAAGGGGCAACATATATTATAATTACTTTAAATAAAAAACACACACAAAAAAAAAAAAAAAAAAAATTATATATATATATATATATATATATATATATATATATATATATATATATATATATATATATATATATATATATATATATATATATATATATATATATATATATATATATATATATATATATACACACACACTCACCGGCCACTTTATTAGGTACACCTTGCTAGTACGGGGTTGGACCCCCTTTTGCCTTCAGAACTGCCTTAATTCTTCGTGGCATAGATTCAACAAGGTGTTGGAAACATTCCTCAGACGTTTTGGTCAATATTGACACGATAGCATCACGCAGTTGCTGCAGATTTGTCGGCTGCAAATCCATGATGCAAATCTCCCATTCCACCACATCCCAAAGGTGCTCTATTGGATTAAGATCTGGTGACTGTGGAGGCCATTGAAGTACAGTGAACTCATTATCATGTTCAAGAAACCAGTTTGAGATGATTTGAGCTTTGTGACATGGTGCATCATCCTGCTGGAAGTAGCCATCAGAAGCTGGATATACTGTAGTGATAAAGGGATGGACATGGGCAGCAACAATACTCAAGTAGGCCGTGGCGTTTAAACTATGCTCAATTGGTACTAAGGGGCCCAAAAGTGTGCCAAAAAAATATCACCCACACTAATACACCACCAGCCTGAAAACCACCACCACCACCAGCCTGAACCGTTGATACAAGGCAGGATGGATCCATGCTTTCATGTTGTTTATGCCAAATTCTGACCATACCATCTGAATGTCACCACTGAAATCAAGTCTCATCAGACTAGGCAACGTTTTTCCAATATTCTATTATCCAATTTTGGTGAGCCTGTGCGAATTGTAGCCTCAGTTTCCTGTTCTTAGCTGACAGGAATGGCAACCAATGTGGTCTTCTGCTGCTGTAGCCCATATGCTTCAATGCTCAATGTGTTGCGCGTTGAGAGATGGTATTCTGCATACCTTGGTTGTAACGAGTGGTTATTTGAGTTACTGTTGCCTTTGTATCATCTCAAACCAGTATGCCCATTCTCCTCTGACCTCTAACATCAACAAGGCATTTTTGTCCACACAACTGTCGCTCACTGGATATTTTCTCTTTTTCTGACCATTCACTGTAAACATTAGAGATGATTATGCGTAAAAATCCCAGTAGATCACCAGTTTTCTAAATACTCAGACCAGCCCGTCTGGCACCAACAACCATGCCGCATTCAAAGTCACTTAAATCCCCTTACTTCCCCATTCTGATCATCGGTTTGAACTTTAGCAAGTCGTCTTCACCACGTCTAGGGGCTCCATTAGATAAGTGGCGTCGCCCGCAAAAGTCGATGCCGTTTTATACCTGTTTTGGGTACCCTTTATACAGCGCTGCATATAAATGCGGCACGTATATTTCACCCATCGCCAGCAATTTTTACTCCCATTAGCTAACATGGGACCGCGTTGCAAATCGGTATCCAATATTAAACGCAAGGACTTACCTGGCTCCCCATACACTCCAGAATGCAATTTAAAGTATTAACCCTAACCTACAAAGCACTCAACAGTCTAACTCCCAACTATATTTCCTCTCTCATCGTGAAATATTCCCCATCCCGTCCTCTTCGATCAACCTATGACCTACGTCTCTACACTCCTGTTATCTCTACATCCCACTCCCGCCTCCAAGACTTTGCACGTGCTGCTCCTGTCCTCTGGAACTCTCTACCCCGCTCCATTAGACTGTCTCCAACCTTGTATAGGTTCAGACGCTCCTTGAAAACTCACCTATTCAGAGAGGCTTACCATCTCTCCTCCATCCCGCATCCGAACCAAACTAATACATTTACATGAACTGCCTGACTCACTGCTGCATATACAACCAATGTAACAAGCTACCCCAACCTTATGTCTCTGCACCCTAAACCTATAGACTGTGAGCTATCCGGAGCAGGGCCCTCTTCCTTCTGTACTAGATTTGTTTAGTTTTGTTATGTTTTTGTATTTTATCACAAATCTTTGTCATTGTATACCCCTATCAATGTACCCAGCGCTACGGAATTTGGCGGCGCTATACAAATAAATGATAATAATAATAAAAATCATTTTCACCTTGCCACACAAAGGCAGCCGCAGCAAGCCTTGTGCTGAGTATGGGAGCACCGTAACGCCCGAAACAGCCTGCAAAAATAAACACCCAACGCATGCGCAATATCTATCTACCCGTCAACCGCAATCCACCACCGCAATAACTAATAAAGTGTATTAACCCCTATATCAGCCATCAAACCCACACCGCAACTAAAAATAAAGTATTAACCCCTAAATCTGCAAACCCCAACATCACAAACTACCTAATAAAACTATTAACCCCTAAACCGCCATCCCCCACAACGCAAATAAATTAAATTACTAAGCCCCCTAACCTAACAACCCCTAACCTAACACTCCTAAATATTACGAAAAATAATAAACAAATTATCAAGAATTAAAAAAATTAAACCTAATCCCTATGAAAAGAAAAACACCCCCTAATCTTATGTTAAACTACCAATAGCCCTTAAAAGTGCTTTTTGTAGGGCACTGCCCTAAGTTAAACAGCTCTTTTACATTCAAAATTCACAAAGTCCCCCCTAACAGTAAAACCCCCCACCCACCAAACCACCCCAAATAAAATACCTAACACTAAAAAACCTAAACTACCCATTGCCCTGAAAAGGGCATTTGTTAGGGCATTTGTTGGGGCATTTAGCTCTTTTGCCGCCCTAAAAGGACATTTAGCTCTTTTAGGAATTGCCCACCCTAATCTAAATTAAAAAAAAGTCTAACCCCCAGGTTAATACTCACCATTCTTTAAGTCCAGCGGAGAAGGTCCTGTCCCATGCGGTGAAGTCTTCTTCCAAGCGGCAACCTCTTCTTTCTTCTTCCAGGAACAATCCGGCGCGGAGGGCGGAGCTGAAGACAGGCGACCCTGGAGCGTTGAGGATCCTCTTTGTACGATCGCCGCCGTACACTGAATAGTGAATTGAAGGTACGCGATTAAAGATGGCGTCCCTTGAATTCCAATTGGCTGATTTGATTCTTCAAAATTCAAATCAGCCAATAGGATGAGAGCTACTGAAATCATATTGGCTGTTCAAATCAGCCAATAGGATGAGAGCTACTGAAATTCTATTGGCTGATTTGAATAGCCAATAATGCCTAAATGCATTGAGCTGCAGCCATGTAATTGGCTGATTAGCAATATGTGTTACCATGCAATTGAACTGGTGTGATGTATATGTAAAAGCCGATTAAAAAAAGTGCAATATACTCACTCCATAAGTTGTATATTGTCTGCTTGTTTGTAGTGTCTCAATCAGGTAATCAGTGCCGTTTGTCCCAAGGGATTCAATAAAGCTGAGAGTGGAATGGAAACTCCAATAAGAAGTATGCATAGATGTTGTAATAAAATAAATAGTAACTTACTCCATTAGAATAAGATTTCAGGCCGTCACAGCAAAAAAGGAAAATATATTAGTTAGGATAAAAAATATTTTATTTGCTCTACGCGTTTCAATGTCTAAAGAACGTCTTTTTCAAGAGCTGGTATAAAAATCAGTTAAAACAGGTGAAACATTTCGTGACGGCCGGAAATCTTATTCTAATGGAGTAAGTTACTATTTATTTTATTACAACATCTATGCATACTTCTTATTGGAGTTTCTATTCCACTCTCAGCTTTATTGAATCCCTTGGGACAAACAGCACTGATTACCTGATTGAGACACTCCAAACAAGCAGACAATATACAATTTATGGAGTGAGTATATTGCACTTTTTTAATTTTCTGCTTTTACATACACATCAATCCCTTCTCTCTTTGTTATCAGAGGGATTAAAATTCCAAAAGACCAGCGCCATCTACCATTGTATTTCTATCGTATCACAGTACTTGGGGAAGAGACTGAAAGAAGGCAGCGGTCTAAACTAAAGGAGAGTATTGGTTCTCAGTCCATTTGTAACAGATTATTGTGTATTTTTCCATCTTACACCATCTGTACATTTGTTTTTTGTATTAAATTGAACAGGTGTACCTAATAAAGGAGAGAAGAAAGAGAGAAGGTATGTATGTATGTATGTATGTATGTATGTATGTATGTATGTATATATATATATATATATATATATATATATATACACATATATATATACACACACACACACTATATATAATATAATACAATACATATCAGTGATTCTTCACACAGAAGGCCCAATATAAATTATAAAACAGTTAACTTATCCAAAAGAAGTAACAATGCTTTACAAATAATATATATATATATATATATATATATATATATATATATATATATATATATATATATATATATATATATATATATATATATATATATATTCTTCAACAAACTACAAGAGGAGAACAAGGACCATCAAAAATTTCTTAAGGCCCTGTATAGATAGGTTATCAAGCACTCTTTTTTTTATAAAAAATAGCTCAAAAGTGTAGCTAAATTAAACAAATGGAATTAATCTCTGACCAGTACAATCACTGAGAACAAAAAAATATAATTTATGCTTACCTGATAAATTCATTTCTCCTGTAGTGTAGTCAGTCCACGGGTCATCCATTACTTATGGGATTATAACTCCTCCCTAACAGGAAGTGCAAGAGGATCACCCAAGCAGAGCTGCTATATAGCTCCTCCCCTCTACGTCATATCCAGTCATTCGACAGAAACCATACGAGAAAGGAGAAACTATAGGGTGCAGTGGTGACTGGAGATTAATTAAAATTTAGACCTGCCGTAAAAACAGGGCGGGCCGTGGACTGACTACACTACAGGAGAAATGAATTTATCAGGTAAGCATAAATTATATTTTCTCCTGTTAAGTGTAGTCAGTCCACGGGTCATCCATTACTTATGGGATACCAATACCAAAGCTAAAAGTACACGGATAACGGGAGGGACAGGCAGGAAGGAACCACTGCCTGTAGAACCTTTCTCCCAAAAACAGCCTCCGAAGAAGCAAAAGTGTCAAATTTGTAAAATTTTGAAAAAGTGGACCAAGTTGCAGCCTTGCAAATCTGTTCAACAGAGGCCTCATTCTTAAAGGCCCAAGTGGAAGCCACAGCTCTAGTAGAATGAGCTGTAATCCTTTCAGGAGGCTGCTGTCCAGCAGTCTCATAGGCTAAACGTATTATGCTACGAAGCCAAAAAGAGAGAGAGGTAGCCGAAGCTTTCTGACCTCTCCTCTGTCCAGAATAAATGACAAACAGGGAAGAAGTTTGACGAAAATCCTTAGTTGCCTGCAAATAAAATTTCAGGGCACGGACGACGTCCAGATTGTGCAAAAGTCGTTCCTTCTTTGAAGAAGGGTTAGGGCACAATGATGGAACAACAATCTCTTGATTGATATTCTTGTTAGTAACTACCTTAGGTAAGAACCCAGGTTAAGTACGCAGAACTACCTTGTCTGAATGAAAAATCAGATAAGGAGAATCACAATGTAAGGCCGATAACTCAGAGACTCTTCGAGCCGAGGAAATAGCCATTAAAAACAGAACTTTCCAAGATAACAGCTTGATATCGATGGAATGAAGGGGTTCAAACGGAACACCTTGCAGAACGTTAAGAACTAAGTTTAAGCTCCACGGCGGAGCAACAGTCTTAAACACAGGCTTAATCCTAGCCAAAGCCTGACAAAAAGCCTGAACGTCTGGAACTTCTGCCAGACGTTTGTGTAAAAGGATAGACAGAGCTGAAATCTGTCCCTTTAACGAACTAGCAGATAAACCCTTTTCTAAATCTTCTTGTAGAAAAGACAGTATCCTAGGAATCCTAACCTTACTCCATGAGTAACTCTTGGATTTGCACCAATATAAGTATTTACGCCATATTTTATGGTAAATTTTCCTGGTAACAGGTTTCCTAGCCTGTATTAAGGTATCAATCACTGACTCCGAGAATCCACGCTTTGATAGAATCAAGCGTTCAATCTCCTTGCAGTCAGCCTCAGAGAAATTAGATTTGGATGTTTGAAAGGACCCTGAATCAGAAGGTCCTGTCTCAGAAGCAGAGACCATGGTGGACAGGACGACATGTCCACTAGATCTGCATACCAGGTCCTGTGTGGCCACGCAGGCGCTATTAGAATCACTGATGCTCTCTCCTGTTTGATCCTGGCAATCAATCGAGGAAGCATCGGGAAAGGTGGAAACACATAAGCCATGTTGAAGACCCAAGGTGCTGTCAGAGCATCTATCAGCACCGCTCCCAGGTCCCTGGACCTGGATCCATAACAAGGAAGCTTGGCGTTCTGGCGAGACGCCATGAGATCCAGATCTGGTTTGCCCCAATGATGAAGCAGTTGGGCAAACACCTCCGGATGAAGTTCCCACTCCCCCGGATGAAAGGTCTGGCGACTTAGAAAATCCGCCTCCCAGTTCTCCACGCCTGGGATGTGGATCGCTGACAGGTGGCAAGAGTGAGACTCTGCCCAGCGAATTATCTTTGAGACTTCCATCATCGCTAGGGAACTCCTTGTTCCTCCTTGATGGTTGATGTAAGCCACAGTCGTGATGTTGTCCGACTGAAACCTGATAAACCACAGAGTTGCTAACTGAGGCCAAGCCAAAAGAGCATTGAAAATTGCTCTTAATTCCAGAATGTTTATTGGAAGGAGTCTCTCCTCCTGAGTCCATGATCCCTGAGCCTTCAGGGAATTCCAGACTGCGCCCCAACCTAGAAGGCTGGCGTCTGTTGTTACAATCGTCCAATCTGGCCTGCGGAAGGGCATCCCCTTGGACAGATGTGGCCGAGAAAGCCACCATAGAAGAGAATCTCTGGTCTCTTGATCCAGATTTAGCAGAGGGGACAAATCTGAGTAATCCCCATTCCACTGACTTAGCATGCACAATTGCAGCGGTCTGAGATGCAGGCGCGCAAATGGTACTATGTCCATTGCCGCTACCATTAAGCCGATTACCTCCATGCACTGAGCCACTGACGGGTGTTGAATGGAATGAAGGACACGGCAAGCATTTAGAAGTTTTGATAACCTGTCCTCCGTCAGGTAAATTTTCATTTCTACAGAATCTATAAGAGTCCCTAGAAAGGGAACTCTTGTGAGTGGCAATAGAGAACTCTTTTCTACGTTCACCTTCCACCCATGCGACCTTAGAAATGCCAGAACTAACTCTGTATGAGACTTGGCAGTTTGGAAACTTGACGCTTGTATCAGAATGTCGTCTAGGTACGTAGTATGCCTCGCGGTCTTAGTACCGCCAGAAGAGAGCCCAGAACCTTTGTAAAGATTCTTGGAGCCGTAGCTAACCCGAAGTGAAGAGCTACAAACTGGTAATGCCTGTTTAGGAAGGCAAATCTTAGATACCGGTAATGATCCTTGTGAATCGGTATGTGAAGGTAGGCATCCTTTAAATCCACTGTGGTCATGTACTGACCCTCTTGGATCATGGGTAAAATGGTTCGAATAGTTTCCATTTTGAACGATGGAACTCTTAGGAATTTGTTTAGGATCTTTAAGTCCAAGATTGGTCTGAAGGTTCCCTCTTTTTTGGGAACCACAAACAGATTTGAATAGAATCCTTGCCCGTGTTCCGACCGCGGAACTGGGTGGATCACTCCCATTAGTAAGAGGTCTTGTACACAGCGTAGAAACGCCTCTTTCTTTATCTGGTTTGCTGATCACCTTGAAAGATGAAATCTCCCTTGTGGAGGAGAAGCTTTGAAGTCCAGAAGATATCCCTGAGATATGATCTCCAACGCCCAGGGATCCTGGACATCTCTTGCCCAAGCCTGGGCGAAGAGAGAAAGTCTGCCCCCCACTAGATCCGTTTCCGGATCGGGGGCCCTCACTTCATGCTGTCTTAGGGGCAGCAGCAGGTTTTCTGGCCTGCTTGCCCTTGTTCCAGGACTGGTTAGGTTTCCAGCCCTGTCTGTAGCGAGCAACAGTTCCTTCCTGTCTTGGAGCGGAGGAAGTTGATGCTGCTCCTGCCTTGAAGTTACGAAAGGCACGAAAATTAGACTGTTTAGCCTTTGGTTTGGCCCTGTCTTGAGGCAGGGCATGGCCTTTACCTCCAGTAATGTCAGCGATAATTTCTTTCAAGCCGGGCCCGAATAATGTCTGCCCTTTGAAAGGAATATTAAGCAATTTAGATTTAGAAGTCACATCAGCTGACCAGGATTTAAGCCACAGCGCTCTGCGCGCTTGAATGGCGAATCCGGAGTTCTTAGCCGTCAGTTTGGTTAAGTGTACTACGGCATCAGAAATAAATAAATTAGCTAGCTTAAGGGCTTTAAGCTTGTTCATAATCTCATCCAATGGAGCTGTGCTAAGGGTCTCTTCCAGAGACTCAAACCAGAATGCCGCCGCAGCAGTGACAGGCGCGATGCATGCAAGGGGTTGTAATATAAAACCTTGCTGAACAAACATTTTCTTAAGGTAACCCTCTAACTTTTTATCCATTGGATCTGAAAAATCACAGCTATCCTCCACCGGGATAGTGGTGCGCTTAGCCAGAGTAGAAACTGCTCCCTCCACCTTAGGGACCGTCTGCCATAGGTCCCGAGTGGTGGCGTCTATTGGAAACATTTTTCTAAATATAGGAGGGGGTGAAAAGGGCACACCGGGTCTATCCCACTCCTTGTTAACAATTTCTGTAAGCCTTTTAGGTATAGGAAAAACGTCAGTACACGCCGGTACCGCAAAATATTTATCCAGCCTACATACTTTCTCTGGAATTGCAACCGTGTTACAATCATTCAGAGCCGCTAATACCTCCCCTAGTAATACACGGAGGTTCTCAAGCTTAAATTTAAAATTTGAAATCTCTGAATCCAGTTTACTTGGATCAGATCCATCACCCACAGAATGAAGCTCTCCGTCCTCATGTTCTGCAAATTGTGACGCAGTATCAGACATGGCTCTACTATTATCAGCGCACTCTGTTCTTACCCCAGAGTGATCGCGTTTACCTCTTAATTCTGGCAATTTAGATAGTACTTCAGTCATAACATTAGCCATGTCTTGCAAAGTGATTTGTATGGGCCGCCCTGATGTACTTGGCGCCACAATATCACGCACCTCCTGAGCGGGAGGCGAAGGTACTGACACGTGAGGAGAGTTAGTCGGCATAACTTCCCCCTCGTTGTCTGGTGATATTTTTTTAACATATAAAGTTTGACTTTTATTCAAAGTAACATCTATACATTGAGTGCACAAATTTCTATTGGGCTCCACATTGGCCTTTAAACATAGTGAACAAACAGATTCATTTGTGTCAGACATGTTTAAACAGACTAGCAATAACACTAGCAAGCTTGGAAAAAAACTTTTAAATAAATTTACAAGCTATATAAAAAACGCTACTGCGCCTTTAAGAAACATAAAAATGTGACACAGTTGAATTAACAATGAACCAAATATGTTAAAAACAACCAAACTTTAACAGAAAATGTATAAAGTTAGCAGAGGATTGCACCCACCAGCAAAAGGATGATTAACCCCTTAATACCCAAAACGGATAACAGTTGAAATAATAAACGTTTTTATTACAGTCAAACACACTGTCACAGGTCTGCTGTGACTGATTACCTCCCTCAAACTAATTTTGGAGACCCCTGGGCTCTGTAGAGACGTCCTGGATCATGGAGGAAGAAATAGGAAGACTGTGACTAAATTTTTACTGCGCAATAAAGCGCTAACATAGGCCCCTCCCACTCATATTACAACAGTGGGGAAGCTCAGTAAACTGTTTTTATTCAGAAAAAAAAACGACAGCCATGTGGTAAAAATCATGCCCATAAAGTTTTATCACCAAGTACCTCAGAAAAAACGATCAACATGCCAGTAAACGTTTTAAAAATTGAAAATTATTAAGTGTTATTAATAAGCCTGCTGCTAGTCGCTTTCACTGCAGTGCAGGCTCAAATATTACTTTAATATTGACAGTATTTTCTCAGTGAAATTCCATTCCCCAGAAATACCTCAGAGTATACATACATACATATCAGCCTGATACCAGTCGCTACTACTGCATTTAAGGCTGCACTTACATTACATCGGTATTAGCAGTATTTTCTCAGTCAATTCCATTCCTTAGAAAATAATTTACTGCACATACCTCCTTGCAGGTGGGCCCTGCCTGCTATCCCCTGTTCTGAAGTTACCTCACTCCTCAGAATGGCCGAGAACAGCAAGTGGATCTTAGTTACGACCGCTAAGATCATAGAAAAACTCAGGCAGATTCTTCTTCTAATGCTGCCTGAGAACAAACAACACACTCCGGTGCCGTTTAAAATAACAAACTTTTGATTGAAGAAATAAAAACTAAGTTTAACACACCACAGTCCTCTCACACGTCCTATCTTTAGTTAGGTGCAAGAGAATGACTGGATATGACGTAGAGGGGAGGAGCTATATAGCAGCTCTGCTTGGGTGATCCTCTTGCACTTCCTGTTAGGGAGGAGTTATAATCCCATAAGTAATGGATGACCCGTGGACTGACTACACTTAACAGGAGAAATAATTTATTAATAGTACAGAAAGAAGTAAATCCTAACTGTCCAAACATAGCAATAGGCCAGTTGTGCGCTGGCCTCGGGTATATGTTAGCAACACAAAGTGAAGTATGTTGAACAAACAATATAGTACATGTGGCCAATTAAAACCCTGAAGATGTGCACATCATAATCATAATATTGGCAAAAATACAATCCAAAGACACCTAGTACGCTGCTACAGCCAAGCTGTACACGGTACCCAAGTCAATACAAGGGATAATTACCGGACAGGTACATTTTTAGGGATCTAAGAAGTGATAGGTGCTTTGTAAAGATTTCAGGAACAACAATAATGGCAGTATAGCAACAATTACAAAGAATTACATACAAGTATGAAGAATAGCTATTGCAATGGTTATTAGCAATAGGATAGTGAGTTACATGCAAGTATGAAGAATAACTATTGCAATGGTTATTAGCAATAAGATAGATAGTGGAACATAGTAATACATCCTCCATAATGAATTGCCTCAGTACAGCAGTTACATAGAGACACAGCAGTTTACATAGAAATGCCTGCATATATTGAGATAAAATTCTCACAAGAGTGTATTGCTGAAGAAAACAACCAAATCACACCAGGATGATTTTCCACATATAGCGGTATTGTCTTCAGCCAGACTTAGCATAAATCCAAGGTATGCAAAATGGGATAAGTGCTGCCAAAGCTGCATGCGTGTTAGTAAAGCATAGTACTTCTTATTTCTGAAGATGTTGTGTGAAAACAGCAAACAAGCCAAATGAGCAGTGGGAGTCAGTCCAGGCTAACCCCCCATATTGCAAGTGAAAGCAGCTATATTCCTATGTTAAACCATAAGCATGCACTTATCCGATTCTGGAGGTGTCCACAATTGAGGTCCGCTGTTTGTTACCGGTTGCCTTGTGAAATACTGCCTAGTAATTGAGTCCCATGAAACAGTTTGCTGAGCCAGTTGAATGCTGCACGCTGAGACTGCAGCGTGGTAGGAAGCCCCGTCTATCATTTGGCATTGTGGGTGAAACGATCAGGATCGTAGGCATTGGATCACAGGCGCACATGTGACCAACCAGGAAGTAAGCACACAGTCCTACCACGCTGCAGTCTCAGCGTGCAGCATTCAACTGGCTCAGCAAACTGTTTCATGGGACTCAATTACAAGGCAGTATTTCAGGAGGCAACCGGTAACAAACAGCGGACCTCAATTGTGGACACCTCCAGAATCAGATAAGTGCATGCTTATGGTTTAACATAAGAATATAGCTGCTTTCACTTGCAATATGGGGGGTTAGCCTGGACTGACTCCCACTGCTCATTTGGCTTGTTTGCTGTTTTCACACAACATCTTCAGCAATAAGAAGTACTATGCTTTACTAACACGCATGCAGCTTTGGCAGCACTTATCCCATTTTGCATACCTTGGACTTATGCTAAGTCTGGTTGAAGACAATACCGCTATATGTGGAAAATCATCCTAGTGTGATTTGGTTGTTTTCTTCAGCAATACACTCTTGTGAGAATTGTATCTCAATATATGCAGGCATTTCTATGTAAACTGCTGTGTCTCTATGTAACTGCTGTACTGAGGCAATTCATTATGGAGGATGTATTACTATGTTCCACTATCTATCTTATTGCTAATAACCATTGCAACAGTTATTCTTCATACTTGCATGTAACTCACTATCTATCCTATTGCTAATAACCATTGCAATAGCTATTCTTCATACTTGTATGTAATTCTTTGTAATTGTTGCTATACTGCCATTATTGTTGTTCCTGAAATCTTTACAAAGCACCTATCACTGCTTAGATCACTAAAAATTTACCTGTCCGGTAATTATCCCTTGTATTGACTTGGGTACAGTGTACAGCTTGGGTGTAGCAGTGTACTAGGTGTCTTTGGATTGTATTTTTGCCAATATTATGATTATGATGTGCACATCTTCAGGGTTTTAATTGGCCACATGTACTATATTGTTTGTTCAACATACTTCACTTTGTGTTGCTAACATATACCCGAGGCCAGCGCACAACTGGCCTATTGCTATGTTTGGACAGTTAGGATTTACTTCTTTCTGTACTATTAATAAATTATTTTTTGTTCTCAGTGATTGTACTGGTCAGAGATTCATTCCATTTGTTTAATTTAGCTACACTTTTGAGCTATTTTTTATAAAAAAAAAAAAAAAAAGAGTGCTTGATTCCCTATCTATACAGGGCCTTAAGAAATTTTTGATGGTCCTTGTTCTCCTCTTGTAGTTTGTTGAAGAATAATTTTTTATAGGGTCTGCACCACATTAAAATTATAATCTAGCATAACATTAATGTTTTCTAAAGTTTGATAAATTTATTTATTTTTTTAAAAGACACATTTATAGTAGCCATTTGTCCTGTACCCTTTTTGGTTGTTTTTTTAATATAAAAAAGATAGGCTTGTAGGATCTCAGGAGTGTCTGAAACAATACTACATAAATATAACTAGGTGGATAATAAAAATAAACATATATGTTGTTATATATCATATAGTACTGTATAGCCACAAATGGTGATGGTGCAGACCCTAAAATGAATTAGTGAACCCATATATTAGATAAATATCTGAAAATACAGGTGCCTAAAAAGTTAGGGAATTCAGCACTCTTAGACAAAATATAAAAATGTATTGAAAAATTATTACTTGCAAAAATAAGTGCAGCAGTCTGGCCTCATAACCATGCTTTACATACATAAATACAAGACACTTAAAAATATGTCATAAAGTAGATACCATCGGATAATTACATAAAGGGAGCTAAGTTATAACCACACCTCGCTGTAAATACTGGAGGAGGAGATATAGTACTAGTGAAGTTATATTTTAGCCCGGTTTGGTAACCCAATAAAATGATAGAGCTGCAACAAATACATTAAAGGGACATTAAACCCAAATTTTTTCTTTCATGATTTAGAAAGAGCATGCCATTTTAAACAACTTTCTAATTTACTTCTATTGTCTAATTTGCTTCATTCTCTTGATATACTTTGCTGAAAAGCATATCTAGATAGGCTCAGTAGCTGCTGATTGGTTGCTGCACATAGATGCCTCGTCTGATTGGTTCACCCATATGAATTGCTATTTCTTAAACAAAGGATATATAAAGAATTAATCAAATTAGATAATAGATGTAAATTGGAATGTTGTTTAAAATTGTATTCTCTATCTGAATCATGAACGAAAATGTTTGGGTTTAGTATCCCTTTAAAATCAAATCCTGCAATATTTCCCTTTATATAAACAGGGAGGGGCAAACATTAAACATGAAAAATAATGTTATTGTTTTAGTTAAATAAAACTATTTAAATTGTTATTAATGTAATCATTATTTCTCTCCTTCCAATAAAGTACAGGTGAAATGTTGATCAAATATGAATGATTAACCTATTAAACTGGAGATAGTTAACCTCCAAATAATTTCATTGATTTCAATTATCTATAGTATCTATGTGTATCTAATGATATATAACCAAATTAGTAATGGTCTTATATAGCTGTAAAAAATTTATCTGAAAACTTATTTTTCCAAAAAATAAAACCATAATTTAAATCAGTCTTACTGACTAGTGATTAAAAAGGGACAGTCAACACCAGAATTTTTATTGTTTGAAAAGATAAATAATCCCTTTATTACCCATTCCCCAGTTTTGCATAACCAACAGTTACAATAATACATATTTTACCTCTGTAATTACCTTGTATCTAAGCCTCTGCAAACTATCCCCTTATTTCAGTTATTTTGACAGATTTTAGCCAATCTGTGCTGACTCCTAGGTAACTTCACGTGCGTGAGCTCAATGTTATCTATATGACACACGTGAACTAACGCCCTCTAGTGGAGAACTGTCAAAATGCATTCAGATTAGAGGTGGTCTTCAAGGTCTAAGAAATTAGCATATGAGCCTACATAGGTTTAGCTTTCTACCAAGAGAACAAAGCAAAATTGGTGATAAAAGTAAATTGGAAAATTACATGCCCTATTTGAATCATGAAAGTTTATTTTGGACTTGGCTGTCCCTTTAAATAGTGATTTAAATCAAATCCACCTGGTTCATAGAACAGGTTGCAGGTTGCTCTTATTCTTAAAAGGGACACTGAACCCAAATTGTTTCTTTTGTGATTCAGATAGAGTATGCAATTTTAAGCAACATTCTAATTTACTCCTATTACCAATATTTCTTCGTTCTCTTGCTATCTTTATTTGAAAAGGAAGGCATCTAAGCTTTTTTCTTGGTTCAGACCTCTAGACAGCACTTTTTTTATTGGTGGATTAATTTATCCACCAATCAGCAAGGACAACCCAGATTGTTCACCAAAAATGGGCCGGCATCTAAACTTACATTCTTGCATTTCAAATAAAGATACCAAGAGAATAAAGAAAATTTGATAATAGGAGTAAATTAGAAAGTTGCTTAAAATGTCATCCTCTATTTGAATCACAAAAGAAAAAATGTGGGTTCAGTGTCCCTTTAATAACGCCTGTGATTGCCAAACACCTCACGACAATCTGCTTTTGAGTTTAGCTATACGAGAACCATATCAATATGAAAAGAAGGCAATGTTGTGCATTATTGATTCTATCAACATGTGATATCATCAGTGATGTCATTGATGATGTCAAGCAACACTCCCAAGGGGGAATTAAGGTAGTTTAAGTTTGAGATTTCCTTGCTTTGGAATGAGAAGACAGATTCTTGCATTACTGTAAGTTTATGCCCTATTAATCTTCTTGTTTTTTTCCCTAAACAAAAAGAATAAACAGACATGAACTACATATACATTTAGGGCTCGATGATTGAAAGCTCGTCATTGGCGGCGAGAAATGTGTATTTCTAACTCGCCTATCTCGCAAATTTCCTGCCTTGCGTAATGATCGTATAAAGTGGGCAGTCCATTGTAAACAATACGTTACGCAATAAGCTGTCCATAGTAAACTATAGACTTCGCCTCCTTAGATCATTTCACGAACTTCGAAATATCATTGCGTCGCTTCGTAATTTTAATGATTCACTTTATTTCAGTTTGCGTTTGCATATTTCAAAATGTAAAACTACAGTTATAGTATATTGTCTAAATACGTTATATCGTATTATTTTTCAAATGAAATAAATAATGTTATTCATGTTAATTCGCCAAAGGATGGGTGGAGAGACATGTATATGTGTTGAATGTGCGATTCGTATGGCGTATGTTTTTATATCATTGTAACATATATGCGAAACTTGCAAGCTTTACTCAGGTTACGCCCATGGAACACCCATCTTACGCCCTCTCCTTCGCAATGAATTCTGCTGTTACTGTTCTGGTTATATTTTGTTATTCTTTTTATTGAAATCGTACAATAAATATTTTTACGCTCTTTATTTAGATATTTTCACTCATTTGTATCATTACGAAATTGCGTATATGTTTTAAAAAATGTTCAATGTGCAATATTTGTTAACCAATCCTATTTACTGTTATATTATTTCTATTACCATAATACCTTGCAATACATTTATTTACGCATATTTTTGAGTACTTCCTTAATATTCTCCAATCACAGCGTATTTTACATTTTACTCTGGTTACATGTATATTTATATAGATATCATATTTTATTCTGTGAGGCAGTTGATGAGATATTTGAAAATGGTTGCTGAGAGGTTTACAGTTGTGGAGAATGAAATCCTTGTATCTGCTTTGGAGCCAAACTATGACATGCTTTTTGGACCACAGAGGCGTGACACTAGTTTAAAGACAAGGGATGCAATCTGGGAAGATATTGCTGAAATGGTCAATTTAAATGCCACACATATAAAGACTGTGGCTCAATGTCGCAGAAGGGTTGCAGACATTAAAAGGAAAGTTCAAAGAAAGAATAAGAGGAGGAGGCGATTTTTAAAATATGAAAGAATATTTATTAAACTTTTAATGTCTGTAAACCCTAATGTGGACATTGAGCAACAGTCGACTTCAGCATCATCTTCCCAGACTTCTCCCTTGTGTGAAGAACATGTAGATGTCTCTGTTGGCCTAGAAAGTGATGTTTCACAGCAAAATAATACTGAGGATGTGGATGAAGGTAATTTTTTTTTTGTTTTTTATTTATTTAGTTAACATATCATGTTCCTTATAAAAATTACATAAATGTTATTTTAATTTAGTGCAAGAAGTTACTACACCACCAGCATTACTTGCTGAAAGCACTGAAGCAGCACGTGAAAGTGACCAATTTGAAATGGCAGAAATTCAAAATCTGGAATTCATCATTATAGTATAATCATTTAGCATGTAAATTTAAACATCAATTTAAAGGGACAATGAACCCACATTCTTTATTTTGTGAATAAGATACAGCATGCAATTTTAAATCAACTTTCTAGTTTACTCCTATTATCAAATGTTATACATTCTCTTACTATCTTTATTCGAAAAGCAATAATGTAGGTTTAGTTGTTAGCACATTTTTGACGATCAACCTGGGTTGTTCTTCTTGATTGTTGGATACGTTCACACACAAATAAACAACTGCTGTCCAAAATATTTGCTGGATCCTTAGCTTACATGCCTTCTTTTTCAAATCAAGATAGCAAGAATACAATTAAAAATTGATAATAGGAGTAAATTAGAAAAGTTTCTTAAAATTGCATGCTCTATCAGTGGGTTCAGTGTCCCTTTAAGCATTGTAATTTTTGAATATATATATTTTATTTTTCTTAGATGACAAAGTTCCCTATAGACCAATATGTAAATCCCCTGATCTATAACATGTTAGGATATCTCCTTACATCTGCAAAGTTTAACCCCAAAAACCTGCTTCTGGTTTGTAAATAATGTTAAAAGCACTTGTAATGGATGGTTATTAATTATGCATCCATAAAAGGGATTTGTTATACATTAATGGATGCACAATATTTTATTTTCACTACTTGTAATATAGAAAAAAAAATATATAAATATGTTTCTAACTAATTTCATTTTCTTATTTTTAAAGATGATGTAAATGCAATTAGTGCAAATGTGGTTGATGCTGACAAAGGAGAAGATTCTCAACCACATGAAAAAGGTATGTATTCATTTACACCTTAACATGTTAATTTACATGTTAATAAAGAATGTCACTTATGTGTGTGCATTTTTTATTTAAATGTAAAAATAAAATTACATTGTTGTCACAGTTTTTATTTTTAACACATGAACTATCAATTTGTTTTTTCTTTTTTTCTTTATCATAACAATATTTTAAATTTGTGCATAGTGCAATTGATAGTGTAATGTAGTTTAATATGATATTTGTTTTATTTCTAACAGGAAAACGGGAAGAGAATACATTTGATAAAATGTGTGTTTTGCTAGAAAATATAAACACCAATCTCACCGTTTTAAAAGACTCAATGCTTCACAATTTTAGAAAAAATAAACTTCACAACCAAAAAATAAGAAGACTTTTAACCAGAGTCATTGAAAATCAAAAAGAACAGCGTGCTATAATGTTCAGAGAAAGAAGGTGGGAGGGAAGGGCATTTTATTCTGGGGTTAAAACACGTGGTGGACCATTTTATCATCCACATTAATATCTTATGTTTGTTTTTTTGTTTGTTAGTTTGAAAGTTAATAAAAAGAATGTTTACAATTGGTCTTTTTATTTTTTAGATTTATACACCATACAACACATTAAATATTTTTCACACATGTATTAAAGGGACGTGTACATTTGATTTATGATATCAGTGTGGGGTGTTGACAAGTATGATTATATAATTAATGAATATGGATGTATATATCATTATCAAATCATGTTCTTATTTATATTAGTTTATAATACACATATTTGTCTGCATATTTGTGTGGACTGTCCCTTTAATATTTTTCAAAAATAAACCTTACAAATATTTTACGAGTATTTTATCTTCATTTATTTTAAATTACTATGTTTAACTCAAAGAAGAAGAATATACACATATTAAATTTATTTTCTTTTTCAATATTTTCTTATTGTTTTTTTACTAGCTTGAAGATTACCATCAGAATTCTGATTTCCTTTTCTTTTTCCATCAGAAATTATAACATCAGAATTTATTCCATCAATATCTGAATTACCTAAATTGGTTGACTCTGTTACAAATGAATTTAAATTTTCAGGATTTTCTGAAGAACTAACATTTAAATGCAAAGGAGTAGTAGTACAATCATTTTTTTTTACATAGAAAAATCATTGACTGAGCTATTGATTTTAAGGACTCACTAATGTGTTCCAAATGTGTATTACTTTTTTCAACAGAATCATTTCATTTTTTAATAGCATGATTTTGTTGAACTATTTCTTCCTTAAATTCAAGCATTGTGTTACTCATAATCTCAAGTCTGTCGCATAATAAATCATTATGTTGTATTAATTTATAACTAAATTCACCAACATCCTTATAAAATTCATTGTCCTCAGGATTGTTCTCATTTTCTGATGGTAATGAATTATTTTCATTTTGGAAAAAAATAATTGTATGTTCAGCTTCATTGCTATTGTTGTTTTCCTCCTCCTGTTCTGTTACTATTTGAAAATGTGGCTTGTGATAAATCCAACACTACATTTATTGGTATTTCATTTTGAGATGATATATTGTTGGGTGGTAGTTCACTTTCAATACTTATTTCTTTATTAGTTATATTACATTCTAAATTATCCAACATTTCATTTTCATTAATATTAGATTCATTAAGATCCAATGATGGTGTCTCAAGATTTTCTTGTGAGCTTTCATTTTGTTCTTCTGCCACTAAAAAAAAAAATGTTTTTTGTTTATTTTATATTTATTATTTCATATACATATTTAAAATTACATTATCCAGCAACATAATCAAAAACATAATTTATGCTTACCTGATAAATTCCTTTCTTCTGTAGTGTGATCAGTCCACGGGTCATCATTACTTCTGGGATATTACTCCTCCCCAACAGGAAGTGCAAGAGGATTCACCCAGCAGAGTTGCATATAGCCCCTCCCCTCTACGTCACCCCCAGTCATTCGACCAAGGACAAAAAACGAGAAAGGAGGAACCAAGGGTGTAGTGGTGACTGGAGTATAATTTAAAAATAAATACCTGCCTTAAAAACAGGGCGGGCCGTGGACTGATCACACTACAGAAGAAAGGAATTTATCAGGTAAGCATAAATTATGTTTTCTTCTGTTAAGTGTGATCAGTCCACGGGTCATCATTACTTCTGGGATACCAATACCAAAGCAAAAGTACACGGATGACGGGAGGGATAGGCAGGCTCTTTATACAGAAGGAACCACTGCCTGAAGAACCTTTCTCCCAAAAATAGCCTCCGAGGAAGCAAATGTGTCAAATTTGTAAAATTTGGAAAAAGTATGAAGTGAAGACCAAGTTGCAGCCTTGCAAATCTGTTCAACAGAGGCCTCATTCTTGAAGGCCCAAGTGGAAGCCACAGCTCTAGTAGAATGGGCTGTAATTCTTTCAGGAGGCTGCTGTCCAGCAGTCTCATAAGCTAAACGTATTATACTACGAAGCCAAAAAGAAAGAGAGGCTGTCGAAGCCTTTTGACCTCTCCTCTGTCCAGAGTACACAACAAACAGAGAAGACGTTTGTCGAAATTCCTTAGTTGCCTGCAAGTAAAATTTTAGGGCACGAACTACATCCAGATTATGTAGTAAGCGTTCCTTCTTTGAAGAAGGATTTGGACACAAAGAAGGAACAACAATCTCTTGATTGATATTCCTGTTAGTGACTACCTTGGGTAAGAACCCAGGTTTAGTACGCAGAACTACCTTATCCGAATGAAAAATCAAATAAGGAGAATCACAATGTAAGGCTGATAACTCAGAGACTCTTCGAGCCGAGGAAATAGCCATTAAAAATAGAACTTTCCAAGATAACAACTTTATATCAATGGAATGGAGGGGTTCAAACGGAACGCCCTGTAAAACGTTTAGAACAAGATTTAAACTCCATGGTGGAGCAACAGTCTTAAACACTGGCTTAATCCTCGCTAAAGCCTGACAAAAAGCCTGAACGTCTGGCACTTCTGACAGACGTTTGTGTAACAGAATAGACAGAGCTGAGATCTGTCCCTTTAATGAACTAGCAGATAAACCCTTTTCTAAACCTTCTTGTAGAAAAGACAATATCCTAGGAATCCTAACCTTACTCCAAGAGTAACCTTTGGATTCACACCAGTATAGGTATTTACGCCATATTTTATGGTAAATCTTTCTGGTAACAGGCTTCCTAGCCTGTATTAAGGTGTCAATAACTGACTCAGAAAACCCACGTTTTGATAAAATCAAACGTTCAATCTCCAAGCAGTCAGCTTCAGAGAAGTTAGATTTTGATGTTTGAAAGGACCCTGTATCAGAAGGTCCTGTGTCAGAGGTAGAGACCAAGGTGGACAGGATGACATGTCCACCAGGTCTGCATACCAAGTCCTGCGTGGCCATGCAGGTGCTATCAGAATCACTGATGCTCTCTCCTGTTTGATTCTGGCAATCAATCGAGGAAGCATCGGGAAGGGTGGAAACACATAAGCCATCCTGAAGTCCCAAGGTGCTGTCAGGGCATCTATTAGGACTGCTCCTGGATCCCTGGATCTGGACCCGTAGCGAGGAAGCTTGGCGTTCTGTCGAGACGCCATGAGATCTATCTCTGGTTTTCCCCAACGTCGAAGTATTTGGGCAAAGACCTCCGGATGAAGTTCCCACTCCCCCGGATGAAAAGTCTGACGACTTAAGAAATCCGCCTCCCAGTTTTCCACTCCCGGGATGTGGATTGCTGACAGGTGGCAAGAGTGAGACTCTGCCCAGCGAATTATCTTTGATACTTCCATCATTGCTAGGGAGCTTCTTGTCCCTCCCTGATGGTTGATGTAAGCTACAGTCGTGATGTTGTCCGACTGAAACCTGATGAACTCCCGAGTTGCCAACTAGGGCCAGGCCAGAAGGGCATTGAGAACTGCTCTCAATTCCAGAATGTTTATTGGCAGGAGACTCTCCTCCTGACTCCATTGTCCCTGAGCCTTCAGAGAATTCCAGACGGCACCCCAACCTAGAAGGCTGGCGTCTGTTGTTACAATTGTCCAGTCTGGTCTGCTGAATGGCATCCCCCTGGACAGATGTGGCCGAGAAAGCCACCATAGAAGAGAATTTCTGGTCTCTTGATCCAGATTCAGAGAAGGGGACAAGTCTGAGTAATCCCCATTCCACTGACTCAGCATGCACAATTGCAGTGGTCTGAGGTGTAAGCGGGCAAATGGCACTATGTCCATTGCCGCTACCATTAAGCCGATTACCTCCATGCATTGAGCCACCGATGGGTGTTGAATGGAATGAAGGGTGCGGCAAGCACTTTGAAGTCTTATTAACCTGTCTTCTGTCAGGTAAATCTTCATTTCTACAGAATCTATAAGAGTCCCCAGGAAGGGAACTCTTGTGAGTGGAACGAGTGAACTTTTCTTTTCGTTCACCTTCCATCCATGTGACCTTAGAAATGCCAGTACTAACTCTGTATGAGACTTGGCAGTTTGAAAGCTTGAAGCTTGTATCAGAATGTCGTCTAGGTAGGGAGCTACCGAAATTCCCCGCGGTCTTAGTACCGCCAGAAGAGCACCTAGAACCTTTGTGAAGATTCTTGGAGCTGTAGCCAATCCGAATGGAAGAGCTACAAACTGGTAATGTCTGTCTAGAAAGGCAAATCTTAGATACCGGTAATGATCTTTGTGAATCGGTATGTGAAGGTAAGCATCCTTTAAGTCCACTGTGGTCATGTACTGACCCTCTTGGATCATAGGTAAAATTGTCCGGATAGTCTCCATTTTGAATGATGGAACTCTTAGGAATTTGTTTAGGATCTTTAAATCCAGGATTGGTCTGAAAGTTCCTTCTTTTTTGGGAACCACAAACAGATTTGAGTAAAACCCTTTTCCCTGTTCCAACCGTGGAACTGGATGGATTACTCCCATTAACAATAGTTCTTGTATACAGCGCTGAAACGCTTCTTTCTTTGTTTGGTCTGTCGACAACCTTGACAGATGAAATCTCTCTCTTGGAGGAGAGTGTTTGAAGTCCAGAAGGTATCCCTGAGATATTATCTCTAGCGCCCAGGGATCCTGGACATCTCTTGCCCAAGCCTGGGCGAAGAGAGAAAGTCTGCCCCCCACTAGATCCGATCCCGGATCGGGGGCCCTCAATTCATGCTGTTTTAGTGGCAACAGCAGGTTTCCTGGCCTGCTTGCCCTTGTTCCAGGACTGGTTAGGTCTCCAGCCTTGTCTGTAGCGAGCACCAGATCCTTCTTGTTTTGGAGTAGTGGAAGTTGATGCTGCTCCTGCTTTGAAATTCCGAAAGGAACGAAAATTAGACTGTCTAGCCTTAGGTTTAGCTTTGTCTTGAGGTAGGGCGTGGCCCTTACCTCCTGTAATGTCAGCGATAATTTCTTTCAAACCAGGCCCAAATAAGGTCTGTCCCTTGAAAGGTATATTAAGTAATTTGGACTTAGAAGTTACATCAGCTGACCAGGATTTTAGCCACAGTGCTCTGCGCGCCTGAATGGCGAATCCGGAATTCTTAGCCGTAAGTTTTATTAAATGTACTACGGCTTCCGAAATGAAAGAATTAGATAGCTTAAGTACTCTAAGCCTGTCTGAAATGTCGTCCAGCGTAGCTGAACTAAGATTCTCTTCTAGAGACTCAATCCAGAATGCCGCTGCAGCCGTGATCGGAGCAATGCATGCAAGGGGTTGCAATATAAAACCTTGTTGAACAAACATTTTCTTAAGGTAACCCTCTAATTTTTTATCCATTGGATCTGAAAAGGCACAGCTATCCTCCACCGGGATAGTGGTACGCTTAGCTAAAGTAGAAACTGCTCCCTCCACCTTAGGGACTGTTTGCCATAAGTCCCGCGTGGTGGCGTCTATCGGAAACATCTTTCTAAATATCGGAGGGGGTGAGAACGGCACACCGGGTCTATCCCACTCCTTAGTAATAATTTCAGTTAGTCTCTTAGGTATAGGAAAAACGTCAGTACAGCAAAATATTTATCCAATCTACACATTTTCTCTGGTATTGCAACTGTGTTACAATCATTCAGGGCCGCTAACACCTCCCCTAGTAAAATACGGAGGTTTTCCAGCTTAAATTTAAAATTTGAAATATCTGAATCCAATCTGTTTGGATCAGAACCGTCAGCTGCAGAATGAAGCTCTCCGTCCTCATGTTCTGCAAGTTGTGACGCAGTATCTGACATGGCTCTAACATTATCAGCGCACTCTGTTCTCACCCCAGAGTGATCTCGCTTGCCCCTTAGTTCTGGTAATTTAGCCAAAACCTCAGTCATAACAGTAGCCATATCTTGTAATGTTATTTGTAATGGCCGCCCAGATGTACTTGGCGTCGCCATATCGCGCACGTCCCGGGCGGGAGATGCAGGTACTGTCACGTGAGGCGAGTTAGTCGGCATAACTCTCCCCTCGTTGTTTGGTGAAATTTGTTCAAATTGTACAGATTGACTTTTACTTAATGTAGCATCAATACAGTTAGTACATAAATTTCTATTGGGCTCCACCTTGGCTTTAGTACAAATAGTACAGGTCTCATCTTCTGAATCAGACATGTTTAACAAACTAGCAAATAAACTTGCAATTTGGAAATATTATACAATAAAATTACAATGAAAAAAAAAAAAAAAAACGAACTGTGCTTGAAAAGCACTGAGTAAATATAACAGATGAAATCAATCAGCTTTTTAAAACCAAATGTAACTTAGCAAAGGATTGTATCCGGTAGCAAGAAATAACTAACCCTGAGGCATAAAAAAGTTAAAGATAAACGTTTTTTATCACAGTCAACTACAATCTTACAGCTCTGTTAGATTACTTCCCTCAAATTAGCTTTGAAGCTCCCTGGGTTCTGTAGAGATAAACCGGAACATGCAGGAAAAACAATGAGCTTAGACTGAAATTTTTTGATGCGTAGCAAAAAGCGCCAAAAAGGTCCCACCCCCTCACACACAACAGTGAGAGAGATTAAGCAACTGTCATAATTAGATCCAGCAACTGCCAAGTGGAAAAATAGTGCCCAAACATTTTATTCACCCAGTACCTCAGAAAATGAAAACGATTTTACATTCCAGCAAAAACGTTTAACATAATTAAGAGTTATTAAAAAGCCTATTGTATTCCTATTAGGCTAAAATCTTACATACACAGTGTAATTCCAGAGAAGTACCATTCTCCAGAAAACAAAAATGTAAATTATACATACATGATATAATGTCGGTATGGCAGTATTTTCTCAGCAATTCCATTGTTAGAAATAAAAACTGCTACATACCTCTTTGCAGAATAAACTGCCCGCTGCCCCCTGATCTGAAGTTACCTCTCCTCAGATGGCCGAGAACAGCAATATGATCTTAACAACTCCGGCTAAAATCATAGTAAAAAACTCTGGTAGATTCTTCTTCAAACTCTACCAGAGAAGGAATAACACGCTCCGGTGCTATTAAAAAATAACAAACTTTTGATTGAAGAAATAAAACTAAATAAAATCACCATAGTCCTCTCACACATCCTATCTAGTCGTTGGGTGCAAGAGAATGACTGGGGGTGACGTAGAGGGGAGGGGCTATATGCAACTCTGCTGGGTGAATCCTCTTGCACTTCCTGTTGGGGAGGAGTAATATCCCAGAAGTAATGATGACCCGTGGACTGATCACACTTAACAGAAGAAATTACCTGTTCTTACACCAATATTGGTAAGTCCAGGAACTCCAGAAACCATTGCAGCTGGGATTAATTCTCTAATTATTTTTTCCGATTCAGAGTATGTGATTGGTACATATGTTCTACCACCTGTTTTCATTCTTTCAGTTTTTTCTTTTCCCATTTTTGCTTTAACTTTAATTTTTAAATCAGAGTATCTTTTTTTTGCATTTGGTCACTAATCTGGGCCTAACACCTACAGCTGACACAGATTTTGCAATTTTTTCCCATATTGAATTCTTTTCAAAATTTGAAGTTTTTGCAGACATGGATCCAAACAGTTTATCATAATACATTTTCATTTGCTGTGCTAATAAAAGATTTTCCTCTTCTGTGAATGCAGGGTTTCTACCAGACTCACTATTTTGTGATGATACTCCAGTTGGTAGAACCTATGAATACATTTTTTTAAAAATATTTTATAAAATAACATTAGCATTAAATGTGTCATATTTCTTTAAATAAATAAAAGTAAATGTAAAATAACATATATAATAAATATATATATATAATATGGTGGATTATATGTACTTACCATTGTTAATATTTTCTGAATTTAAATACACTTGTTTTTCTTTGGGAAATGCAAATCGAATTTTAAGTTTCCTGAGGAAAGTAGCATAGAGAATTTTGCGCCATAAAAAGTGGACTTTTATATTGTCAAATTACGTAACGATTGCAGTTACGAATATTCACAAACACATTTACGAAGTTTATATTGAAATAGCGAAGGATGATTGCGTATGTTTTCACCGCAAAACTTTATTACAAAATGAGCAATGATCAAAAATGACGTGATCAAAAAGCGTCGTAATAAGCAATTATGGAGACTATAAATATTTTGACGTAATTTTTTTAAAAAGTGCGCGAAATTCAATTTACGAGGGTAAGTTTACGGAAATTATTTCGAAAAATAGGATTTAAAATTTAATAAAATATTTAATTTATAATTCAATATTTATAATTACAGATGGCAGAATATATATATTATACATTATTTCAACATAGAAGATTTCAAAGGAGAAGAAGGAGGTTGATAACACATCATACAAATATGATAGAAATATTGCATGAAAATGAAGTTGAACAATCTCAAGGATTAATTTCAGAACCAACAACCACGAGGACACACAGGGTATACAGGCCCAGAACATACAGAGAAAGACAATTTTTAAGCGACATGCCGGATGATATTGTATTTCAAAGATTTCGATTTAACAAATCAGTTATAATTACCCTTTACAAATTATTTAAAGATGATTTGGATCCTAGAACAAGGAGAAATAGAGCAATACCAGGAATTGTTAAATTATTGACCACACTTCATTTTTTGGGAACAGGTTCTTTCCAACATACCACCAGTTCAATTACAGGTGTGTCACAAAGTGCTTTTTCCAGATTTCTTAACCAGGTAATTAATGTTTTCAAAAAAAATTAACAGATTTATACAATGTACAATTACTGAAAATAAAAAAAATATAATTAAGGAATATTTCTATGAACATTATGAAATACCAAATACTCTAGGGTGTATTGACTGCACACACATACAAATTTGTGCACCAATTGATCATTCAGAAACATATTTTAACAGAAAGGGGTGGCACTCTCTAAACACTCAATTAGTATGTGACCACAAATACAAAATTATTTCTCTGTTGTCAGCTTTTCCAGGGAGTGCACATGACTCTTATATTCTAAAGCAATCACTCCTTTATGAAGATATGAATGCAGGAATTTGTGGAAATGGTTTGATACTTGGTAAGTAATGTACTAAGATGTTTAATTGTCTAATACATAAAATAAATTATTTGTAATACTAACCATAAATCATACATCCAACAGGAGATGCAGGATACCCATGTTACAAATGGTTAATCACACCTGTCTCCAAACCAGCAAACAGAAAAGAAATGAAGTTCAATGACGCACACTCAAAAGCAAGATCAGCTATTGAACGTACATTTGGACTTCTTAAGAGTAGGTTCCGTTGTATCGATAAAACTGGAGGAGCATTGAAATATCAACCAACAAAGACTGCAGACATAATAACTTTGTGTTGTATGTTTCATAATTTAGCCATTGAAAATAATCTAGATATTGATGTAGATTATGATTATGAACATGGAATAATTCAAAATGAATTTTCTTCACAGGACCCTGCTGTAAACACCAGTGTGAGGAAACACATGATTAATAATTATTTTTGATTTAAAACTGTATAATTACATTGCATTGCATATGAATACAATTGTATTAATTTTCTTTTTATTTCAAAGTAAACAAAAGTCAGAAATAATACATGAGTTTTGGACATTTAATATTTATAATATACAAATCTGAATTTCTAAATTCAAAGTTGATAATACAATTGATCAATAGACACTTTTGAAAGAAATTACGAATACAGAATTACACATACGAAGTGGGTATTTAACATTCCGCAAAACAAAAAAAAACATTTGCAGCGTATGTCGAATGATGAAAACACGCCCATTTCGAATACATACACGCAATCAATTTTGAACACTTTCAATCATTACGATATTATATTCGCACTCCAGTGCGGACATCTTTACATCATATTTTAAAAACGAGCTTTCAATCATCGAGCACTTAGAATCAACTTAATTCTAAATTAAACTTTCATGATTTAGATAAAGAATGCAATTTTAAACAACTTTTGAAGTTACTTTTATCTAATTAGCTTTGTTCTTTTTGTATCTTTTGTTGAAAAGCATAGCTAGGCGCAGCAGTGCGCTACTTGGAGCTAGCGGCTTTCTCAGTAATGTACTGCTGCTCCTTCAACAAAAGATACAAAGAAAATGAAGCAAATGTGATAATATAATTACTTAATACTTGGAAAGTTGTTTTAATTGTTTCTTCTATATGAATGATGAAAGCATTTTGGGGGGTTTATGTCCCTTTCATACAAATATAATACAAAACTACATATACAATTTAGATCTACTGGTCATCTGGAATTGTGATC
This sequence comes from Bombina bombina, assembly GCF_027579735.1. NCBI lineage: Eukaryota > Metazoa > Chordata > Amphibia > Anura > Bombinatoridae > Bombina > Bombina bombina. The sequence continues at coordinate 622,623,008 of NC_069500.1, read as the reverse complement.
AATCTAGTGCTGAAAAATCTGGTAACTTTCTAAATGATTACCCCAGTGGTTTAAAGTTTACCTTTGAAAAGAACAAGATAATAAAAACACATAAAAATAAATAATAATAATTCAGATAGGACATGTCATTTTAAACAACTTTCTAATTTACTTTTATCATCAAATTTGCTTTGTTCTCTTGGTATTATTTGCTGAAAGCTAAACCTAGGTAGGCTAATATGCTAATTGCTAAGCCCTTGAAAGCTGCCTCTTATCAGTGCATTTGGACAGTTTTTCACAGCTAGACAGCGCTGGTTAATATGCCATATAGATAACATTGTGCTCACTCCTGTGGAGTTACTTAGTAGTTAGCACTGATTGGCTAAAATGCAAGTTTGTCAAAATAACTTAACTGAAATTTGGAGGCAGTCTGAAGATGCTTAGATACAAGGTAATCACAGAGATAAAAAGTATATTAATATAACATTGTTGGTTATGCAAAACTAGGGAATGGGTAATAAAGGGATTATCTACCTTTTTAAACAATAAAAATTCTGGAGTAGACTGTCCCTTTAAATAATCAAGTCATAGTGGAGAGCTTTAGATCATCGGGCCCCAAATATCAGTCTTTGTGTTTAAACAAAGAGATAATATAAGCAGGCATGTGGGTATAGAGAAATCAAGATAAGGATATTTGTTATTTCTGGAAGCTCAGGCTGTACTTTCAAAAAGCACAAATATCTCATATACAAAAACAAACATAAAGGAGACATTTTGGATATACTTTATACTCTGCAGCTGGTATAACAAGGCATTGGAACAGTACAATGTATCTTTAATATGTGATCCAGTAAAAGGTTTAGTCACAACCACGTTACATTAAAAACCCATTACAGGTATTTTTTACTGCATGCCAAGAATAATCACCCAAAGTTGGTCATAAATGGGGTAGCTAAAAGTCAGTTTAATCGAATTAAGCAAAATTTCTGACCATCTTGAATTTTTATCATAGAGCAACTTACTTGTACAGCGTACACATACATGATGCTATCTTAAACATGATTTCAATTGCAATGGATGAAGTCTGTATGAATGATCGTTCTGTCTTGTTGAGTAATGAAAATTTACATAAAGTACACAAGGTTAGAAGGAGTGAGAAATCAACCTGTACTACTAGGTTTCAAGTCAATAGCATCAAGTGTGTAGTATACTTTAAAAAAAAAACAAAAAAAAAACACTTTTGTATGCAGATAAATACTTGAAGGATGCAGAACGGAGGTTGCAATATTGATTGTTCAAAAAAAATTGTCTATGGGCAACCTATTATCCGCAAGTCAATTAAAAAAATCCCACATCAAAAATCTCATGGCTTCAAATGATGTAATCTAACATACAGAGGTGGGTCCCCAAGATGTAAAGCCTATATTCAGGTCACAGATACTTCTCAGTCCACTGTTTCTGGTGAGCATTTTAATGTGAAAGCATGTATAAAAAAAAAAAAAAATCACCTATGTGGTCTACCTTATTACTTATACCCAGTTTTTGGGACAGTATACAGGAATGACAACTAGGGAGGTAAGAACATGTAGAATTTTTCATTTGGGTTTTTCCTTCTCACCAATATATTTATGAGCATTAACAAAATGTGGATACTTTTTTTCTGGTCAAATATAAAGAAAATTAAATGACCATTATAGACGTTTAATGTTCAAATTTGTTAGAGCAGTGCTTGATTTTTCCAGGCGCCTGAGCACCACAAACACCCCAATAAATAAACTTGGCTCTTAAATTTTGGGGTCCCAGACCCCACACTATTATATGTGACCTCTCCTCACACCAACCACATAACTAACAGGTGCACTAGTGGTTGGTGGTGGAGGCTGCGGCAAAATGCAATACAATACATACATTGTTTGTATAGCTGTGAGTGTGGTGTATCTTGCAAACAATGACAGCCAGGGACAAACTTATCGATTGGAGACAACAGGCGATGCTTGCATTGCTGCCCTGCTCCTCTCACATCTATTGTCTTTTCTTGTAGAAGCATGCATTCTACCTTACGCTTGTGATACACTATGTATACGCCTGTACTCTGTGAAAGCTTCTACAGAGAGAAGAGGTCAGATGTAGAAAGAGACTGGCAGTGACGTTGGCTGTAGACTCTGTTTTGCTGGCTGTCTCTGTTACCATGGAGAGCATCCCTAGGCACTCTCCCCAGACCCAATCCCATCATTGAAATCACGCAATCGCATGTACAATCGCGTAATTTCAATTTTTTTTTTATAATAATTTTTATTGAGGTTCTTAAGTTAGGCATACAAACAGTATAAACACAAATGAAATTGCCATTCAGTACAGAAGGTAACATGTACAGTCCAGCTTAGTTCCATATCGGTAAAGTTAACATTCTGCACAGCTCTCCAATGACATAAAAGAAAAAAAAAACAGTTGTAAATTGCAAAATTAGATACATAACGCCTATTCGTAAGGTAACCTTCCATAACAATGCTAATATGCCACTCTTGGGCCTTAACTAAGGAAACATATCTAGTAGTAAGGGAAGGCATAATGGAATGGAGAGACCACTCTTGGATCTCACTATGCTAACCTCATGTTTTATTTTTCTAAGTGATAGTGCGGGATACACCCTTAGTTATAGCCATCTTATTTTGCAAAACTATAATCCCCAAAAAAGAAAAACAATGGCCTCTCTTGGGCCTTAACCTATAGTATTTGTTGATAGGGGAGCTTGGTAAGGGGTATGAAATAATAATGAAACACATAGGGTTTTTTTTTTTTTTAACCCTTAAAACAATAGTATATATTAGACAACCTTGCAGAACTAATAGTAGAGATGAACTAGGTGTATTGGTATACTGCAAGATTTTGCTAGAGATAAAGGTAAATAAGGTGCGGTATATGCAAGATAAACCGCGTATTTAGACCTTCTACTAAGGAAGGATTATTATGGGGGGTGGGGGGGTAGGAGGTGGTAATTTGCGTATGGTAAATAGATAAAACATCTGATTATCTTACGAGTGTGCCGAATAATTGTACCTGTAGAGAATTGCAGTTGAGATAACGTGTGTAACATTAGAATTCTCCTATAGGTGTCCAACATGCCCATCCGTGCTCATTTTACAAAGTGAATTAAACTATGTGAGATATGCTAGTCATCCAACTATACCAATACTAATTTTTAAAAGTATCATGCTGATAGTATAGTGCTCTATTTGTATAACCTGGATACGTAATAACCATAGTGCTTCTCCAGTAGGTGAGTAGGGTGAGTAAAATACCGATGGCAGTACCCAATGTAGTTAACCACTATTTGGAGCTAAAGGGTAGGGCATTAACCAGGCCATATGAGTTTAGAACAAAAGAGAAATAGGTGAGTATAAAAGTAGTTAAACCATTAAATAACTCCTCCCTAAGAACATAAATACACTAACTCCCGGATGTGGGCCCACCATCCAGGACCAGGATATCCGATATGATTAACACCTAGGGAAAGGGAATTGTAACAGCCTGTGTTGTGCTGTAGCTTAATTTTAATGCTAAAAAAAAAAAATGACACCCTGCCTGGCATGCCTAAAACTGTAATGTAGGAACTTCCTCATATCACAATTCAACCATCAGGGCTATGCAAGAAAACCAACAGTGTATTACAGAAATGATGTCAGAGTACATGCCCTGAAAACTAACAGTTATAAAAATTAGGCACTGTGTGAACTCTATAAGTAACTACATATGTCAATTACCTTATTAAGCAAGATATTAAGATGTTCACTTAAACAGCTACATTGGGGGTCAAAATTAAATCTAGACTAATAGGTGAGCACCAGGGGATCCCATGTCTAAAGGGAGAAAAAAGAAAAATGAGTAGTTGCAAACATAGGGAATTGTGTAACGTCCAGTTAGCTTATGTCTAATAATAAAAAATAGAAAAAAAAGACAAAAAAAGAACCCAACTAGGTACCCTCTAGCACAGAACTCTGATTAACGGGCATAACACAAACAATGACCTTAATATGAAATATAGAGATAAAAGAGCTGACTATATCAATAACAATGTCTATTATCTCCTGAGGCGGCTTCTGCGGTCAGCTCAGCCCACTTCATGGTAAGACAGGTACACCTTTAACATCATGGCTTCTTCCCCACACAGACATGGTCTCATGGAATGTGGAGGATCATGCATAGTCCGTGGGGTCTCTTTAGTAACAGTAGGTTCTGGGAGTTTAAGCACAGACAGTCCTGTATCCTGGGCAGGGGTCTCTGTTCGACCAAGTCCATGCAAGGAGACATGCCGGCAAGTGATGAGCACACATGGTGCTAATTCTCTCTGCGGCAGAGATCTTCTCAACTTTGACAATCTGTCATCCTTTTGAACCGTCGCCGGGCCCCCTCCAGAAGAACTCACCTCAGCAGTCTTTTTCTCTGAACCGGAGCTTAGGGATTTTAATAGCGAGCAGCCTATATCGGATTCAAGTTTCTCCCGGGGTGAGCATGTAATTGTAGTTGAAGCGCTAGTCACATCGCGCTCTCGAGAATGCGAGGTGCCTGTAGCCGGACCCGGTCGTATCATCACGGTTGTGATCAGGTAGGTGAGGTCCGTCTCTAGGTTCCGGAAATGCACATCTATCAATTGTAGCATAGCCTGCTCCCAGGCCTCCATGTTAGAACCGTGCTCTGGGCTTAGCAGACAGATTGCCCGCAAACCGCCTGCCGTTGCCCCTAGAGAAGATGATAGTGAGTGGCTACTTAGGCTCAGTCGCTTAGGAGGTGGAAGTTTATGGAGCTCTGGTTCTTCAGTCGATTTCAGAGTCCACTAAGAAAGGGCCCGGCAACTAAGATGGCGGAGTTCATTGGGTGGCGGAGTAGAAAGTCTAAAAGTTGGTGTGCACTTTCAGCATAGATTTCTGTCAGCTCTGCGTTACTGCATGGGTGTCAGAGGGCACTTTGATGAGAAATCAGGGAAAGTGAGGCAAATAATATTGCAATATATTGCGTATTTTAAATTAGAAATCAGGAGCTCTGTCTAGACACGTCTAGCCTCTTCGGCCGTTGGCTCCTCCCCCCCGTAATTTCAATTTTTTTACAATGGAACTTTGTTGCGATGTAACAAATACATACAGACAGGAAGGGGTTAAAGTAATGTAATTTTTTTTTATTATTATTTATTTAGATATCTTTGCACTTATTCAAGTATTAGAGACAACAGAAATTACATATCCTAATTAAAGTTGTAATATACTTTATAAAAGCCATAGCAGTATATTTTTTCCCATCTCATCCTGTGTATGGTTGGTCTTTATATAACTAAAATTATGAGTGTTAGGACGTCTATATTTTTACAATGAGTCACCTTGCTTTTTTAAGAGGTCATAGGTTTATCTATTGGGCCCCATTTATGTCCAGATGGACGGGGTTTGGTTCCGTAAACCTGTCCGCCCAGAATCACGGCCAACTGATGCCCGCAATTAACACTGCAAGAGCGCAAACTTGTCCTGGGTGATTTTAATTCACTAACCCAGAGTTATTGTATAGATTCTTAACTATCAGCTACTGAGTGAGTGACTTATACTAATATATATCATATTGTTTCAGTAATAGTGAAAATGGTATTTGTTTGCATTTTTCAGAGGAGACTAGATTGCTAAAGTGGATCTTCAGTCTATTTATTAAGCAGGATTGACTTTGGATCACATTTGCATTGTTTTAAAAACTATTTTAGACCCTTGCACCAATGAATTCAATCCATCTCTTCGGAAGAATGCATGCCTTCTTCTCTCCTACATGAAACTACTTCTAGTGCACCAGAGAGGAAGGTTTTCATTAGCAGCTTGTAAACCAGTTCTGCTACGTTCTCTAACATTTGAGAGGCAACAAGTACACAAAGTGTGCACTCTTAAAACATTTATTTATTTTAGAACTAATGATATATGTTCTAAAATGTAGATTGCCAGCAGCTTCTTTTATAGCTAATGTTGTATTATCAGCAAGAGAAGGAAAGAAGCTTTCCCGGGTGCTATAGCAAGCAACCTCTGCGCTGAGCACTTGTATAGGAGGCAGGCTCAGCCTTTGATTGACATGTGCAGGTCTTCTGAGGGCAGCATGGAATGGAGTTGTATACTCACAGAAGCGCTTACCCTCAGGTCTACAGCTCAGTCAACTGTACACACTTTATTAATGGGGCTTGTTAAAGTGTTCTTTGCATGAGCGGTGGAAGATAAAATATCTTGTAATGTATGAAAAATGTCAAATTTATATGGAATTATTGAATAACTTTATATGGGCTACGGAACTACTAGGGAGTCAAAAATTACTATAATGCTGTTCTTTTAATATACTTGGCCCTAGAACTCAACATTTCAACAATGTATAAAATGCTTAATTACTGAAAGTGAAACATTACTACAATATACATTAAAGGGATATTAAACCCATTTTTTTTCTTTCATGATTCTTGTTACACTTTCTTGCAGGGAAGATTGGGTTAATACTTTTAGCTCATTTTTGGCGAGTTCATGTTTACCTCCCTCAACTTCTTTATAGTCATTTGCTCTTTTAAGGTGGACCATATTATTATGTGCAAAAAAACAGTTCATTCTATATATGTGTATTGATTTGTGATTGGGTAGCATGGGTTCTTTTGTTCTGACACAGGGAAATCAGTGAAAATAAAAATATACTCATTTGACAAAATAAAGCTGTATTATTTGGCGTACAATTCTCAAATATGAATATACAGCTTACAATTTGTGTTTAATGCCCCTTTAAATTGATAGTATATTGTAATTTTTGCTCCTCTTTAATGTGTTCCCAATAATTAATTTTACCTAGTGAAGTGTATTAAATTGTTTACAAATGGCTCCAGGTCCGCACTGGGACCAAAGATAGACCCGGGCATTTTAAGGACAAGCAACCCACTCCCACCTCTTTTTCTTATTTAACCATGCCCCAAAACTTTCATTTATAAAAAAGGTACTAGTTTGATTTACAAATAAAAAATAAAGTTGGCAATATCCTTCTGTCACTACATTTTGTAAATTGGTTGTAATTAAAACAACTAAAAACAATTAAATGTAATAAAAAAATTAAGCTATTTAAGTTCACATTTAAAATAACAGGAACCTTAGTGTCACTGACCTGTCTCAAAGACATAGCAAGGGAAGGATTGGCACTTTGTGATGCACAAATAATAGTACTGGTGACTGGTCAGAGGCCAAGGCAACAGGCTCACAACTGGCACCAGCCTGCCGGGCAAATGCCCTATGCTCAGTCTGAGCCTGAATAGCTCCTTTATCTGTGACAGACGTGTACTAAAATGTTATTTTTTCCAATAAAGTCTCTAATTATTGATTTTTGAGTCAATCTTGAGAAATATGATAATGAGGGCTGTGAGTGAATAGGTATGTTCCCTCTACAAGCTGAGACAGACATATATTTCATATTTAAAAAAAAGCCTAAAGTAACAATTTCGCACACATTGTACACTCTGTAGCTGGTATAACAAGCCACTGGAAAACACATTTAGAGGAAAACAATTTTAAAGCACACTGTCCATTTAAAGGGACAGTCTAGTCCAAAATAAACTTTCATGATTCAGATAGAGAATGCAATTTTAAACAATTTTCCAATTTACTGTTATCACCAATTTTGCTTTATTCTCTTGGTATTCTTAGTTGAAAGCTAAACCTAGGAGGTTCATATGCAAATTTCTAAGCCCTTGAAGGCCGCCTCTTCTCTCAGGGCATTTTGACAGTTTTTCACCACTAGAGGGTGTTTGTTCATGTGTGTCATATAGACAACACTGTGCTCACGCACGTGGCGTTCCAGTGAACCAGCTCTGATTGGCTAAAATGGATATCTGTCAAAAGAACTGAAATAAGGGGGCAGTTTGCAGAGGCTTAGATACAAGATAATCACAGAGGTAAAAAGTGTATTTATATAACTGTGTTGGTTATGCAAAACTAGAAAAAAAAAATATTTTTCTTTTTAAACAATTAAAATTCTGGTGTAGACTGTCCCTTTAAGGTGTAACATACTTGAACCTCTGGGAGTTAAAAATCCTGGAATATACTGCCATTCACACACTGTACCCATCAAGTTGTTATATTCAATAGGAGCAAACACGTGTAAACCTGCTCATAGCTCTGCCCTAGGAAATTATACTAAATAATAAAATAATTAGAACAAATGTGTATGCGTAACCTTTTATGATATCATCAGGGGCAGCAAAATCAACTACTCTGCATAAGCTGAGTAAAGGATACATACTTTATAAGAAAGTACAGAAATAAAATGCACTTAATGTGTGGGAAAATGTCATGTGAGCCAAAGACAAGAGTCATACATGTGTAAACACCAGTCTGCTTACAGTAATGCACAGATGCTCTGTACATTTGTTTAACTATGTGCTTAACCACCTTTGCAGGGGTTTATGTGCAATAATATGAGTTTATAGATTAGAGCATTTTTTTCAACTTTTATGTCTCGTTAACAAAGATCATTTAGGGAAATCCTTATTACAGTACTGTATAAGAGCAGAGAGTAAGATGATTATTGTGTCCATTTAAAACTCAATCTCAGCTCCTGCACACTATAATTTATCTAGGAAAAGACTCATTACACACAAGCATTACTCATCAGAGAGACTAATGAAGTCAGGTTATTTAATAACAACAGTTATAGGTACATTCTTGTGGGGGGGGGCTGTTGTTTTTTTATAAGGTAATTTATATAGTTTACATAGTATATTATTGATCTCTACAAACGAACATAACACAAAAAAAGAAAACAGTACAGACGCAAACATTAAAACCTCACCAGTCATCAACAGTAATTAACCCTTCCTCTCAAAACATTATCACGTGACTTGAATAATGTAAATATCCAATCAGATAAACTACATGTAAACTCATGGAATTAGAATCTGCACATAGTGTTCGCCCTCAGACAAATTCCATAAGAAGAAGAAAACTCCATCTGACTGACATGCCCACAATAAATATGGCTGTCAATAGCACAGGAGCTGTCTACACCTGCGACAGATAAGCGATTATACCTAAACAGATATTTATACACACATATGCATTTATATATATATCATATTATAGTCACACAAGTAGAAACTTAGCTATAATAAAAGAATTTGAGCACACAAAGCTCCAGACTCATCACTTCACTCAGCTGTGTATAAAGGTCACGCCGAGTAAATATAAACAAAAGCACGTGGGTACACAAAAATCACATAACGTTATTTATTTACCTTTGAGCTCCTCTCCCTCATCAATTTACTGTCTCCCCCCTCAACAAGTCCAAGTCGTCGCCTGTATGTTTGTATTTGCCTAGGGCTGATGTTGATGACGTCGATAAGTGTCAAGAAAAAGTCCCCGGTATGTATAGGGTTAAACGGGCGTGGCTTTCTATGGGTGTGTTTAGCGCACACAGGTTAGGAAGCCAATGCGTGTCTCATATATATTATTTCGCAAGAAAGTTAGCCCAGTGAGTGAAACAATTTGTATTTATCGTATTGTCTGGTTCGATTAAAAAAAAAAAAAAGTTTTCTTTATAATCGCCGTTTATATATATAATTTATCCAGCCATGAAAGCCCGAGCATCGTTTACAATTGGTTGAATCATAGTCACGTGTGTATATAGCTGTTGACCCAGAGTCACGGAGGCGTATATCATATGCTGAAGGTGGTGTCATAATACTATACTTATATAATAGTATCTGGTTACAAACATCAATTGTTGTATAGCTTGCGTCGGCTCACTCACTCCCTAGGGTAAATTTGTGTCTGAGTGCTGCCTTATGGAATTACAAGCCGTCTGAGAGAACATGTGTCACTTTTGCTAGTTAGCGCAACGATTAATGCGAATTTGCAATATACGTCACATAAAAAATTAAAATCGTATTATTTCCCATGGCAATAATGAACAACAAATACAAAATAATACTATCCAAACTATTAATAATACTATCACTATTTAGAGACAAATTTTATTGGTAAATTAATTGAACGCATTCTCTGTTAGCATATGGAGTACAGTAGCAATATATGAACTAATGCGTAATGTCACATACAAACTAATTGGGCTTTAAAAAAAAAAAGGCTGTTTCTTTTATCTACACATTGGCATCTCTGTGCTATTATACGGTCCCATTCTCAGTTTCATAGCTGCTTGTTGATGCATAGAGTGCTCTAGCTCTACAGGAAGATTATACCTACCAGTTACCAGCTAATTACACCCTCAAATTCACACTGGTGCCTTGAGTTAGAGGTGCCAATTTAGGTGTTAAAAATAAGACTGAAGCCGATCGTTTTAATTGCAGATCATACTGTTTACCTTTATGTTCTTTTATAGTGACATGAAATCACAGCCATTACAAATCTGATACTCAGATACTGCACTGGGACTATACATACAAGTAATACAGGACTATTGTTAAAGGGATTGTCTAGTCAAAAATAAACTTTCATTATTCAGATAGGTAATGTAACTTTAAACAACTTTCCAATTTACTTTTATCATCAATGTTGCTTTATTTAGGGCTTTATTTCATGTGTGCCATATAGATAACATTGTGTTCATGCACATGGAGTTACCTAGGAGTCAGCACTGATTGACTAAAATGCAAGTCTGTCAAAATAACTGAAATAAGGGGGCAGTCTGTAGAGGCTTAGATACAAGGTAATCACAGAGGTTAAAAAGTATATTACTATAACTGTGTTGGTTATGCAAAACTGGGGAATGGGTAATAAAGGGATTATCTATCTTTTTAAACAATAACAATTCTGGTGTAGACTGTAAGGTTAAATTAAATTTTCCCTTAAATTTAGTTAAATTAAATGTTCATGATTCAGATAGATCATGTCATTTTAAACAACCTTCCAATTTACTTCAATTAAAAAAAATGTGCACAGTATTTTATATTTACAATTTTTGAGTCACCAGATCCTACTGAGCATGTGCAAGAATTCACAGACTATACGTATATGCATTTGTGATTGGCTGATTGCTATCACATGGTACAAGGGGAGTGGAAATATACATAACTGAAATTTGTTATAAAAAAAATCTACTACTCATATGAAGTTCAGACTAAGTGCTATTGCATTGTCTTGTTATCTTGCATTTGTTGATTATGCAAATCTAATGTGTTGACTGGTCCTTTAATTGAAATAGAGGATGTAATGTAAACACTCTTTAACTTTCAAAATGCACTTTCGCAGTGTAGAGAATATTATGTCCCTTTAACACTGGTATGGTTTGACTTGACAAATCTTGGATTTCGTTGCACCAAATTGGTTTGGCACCTGGGTTTATGAGCCCTGAGTTGCCACCATACTGCTTACCCCAATCACCTTTAGGTCAATACAGGAAACTACAATTCTTAGCATGCTATGGACTGAGGATCAGAGTAAGTATGAAGAAATTGAAGTTGCTTCCAACATTGACCTGTAGAATGCAGATGACTTCAGCAGGGAAAGAAGATTGCAGGTTGGAACTCTCCATGATGTCACCACATGCATAAGAATATCACAGGGAACAAGGAAAAACATAATTTATGTAAGAACTTACCTGATAAGTTCATTTCTTTCATATTGGCAAGAGTCCATGAGCTAGTGACGTATGGGATATACATTCCTACCAGGAGGGGCAAAGTTTCCCAAACCTCAAAATGCCTATAAATACTCCCCTCACCACACCCACAATTCAGTTTAACGAATAGCCAAGAAGTGGGGTGTTAAGAAAGGAGTGAAAGCATCAAACAAGGAATTGGAATAATTGTGCTTTATACAAAAAAATCATAACCACCACAAAAAGGGTGGGCCTCATGGACTCTTTCCAATATGAAAGAAATGAATTTATCAGGTAAGTTCTTACATAAATTATATTTTTTTTTTCATGTAATTGGCAAGAGTCCATGAGCTCGTGACTTATAGGATAGCAGATACCCAAGATGTGGAACTTCCACGCAAGAGTCACTAGAGAGGGAGGGATAAAATAAAGACAGCCAATTCCGCTGAAAAAATAATCCACAACCCAAATCAAAAAGTTTTAATCTTATAATGAAAAAAAAATGAACTTATAAGCAGAAGAATCAAACTGAAACAGCTGTCTGAAGTACTTTTCTACCAAAAACTGCTTCAGAAGAAGAAAAAACATCAAAATGGTAGAATTTAGTAAAAGTATGCAAAGAAGACCAAGTTGCTGCTTTGCAAATCTGATCAACAGAAGCTTCATTCTTAAAAGCCCAGGAAGTAGAAACTGACCTAGTAGAATGAGCCGTAATTCTTTGAGGCGGGGATTTACCTGACTCCATATAAGCATGATGAATCAAAGACTTTAACCAAGATGCCAAAGAAATGGCAGAAGCCTTCTGACCTTTCCTAGAACCAGAAAAGATAACAAATAGACTAGAAGTCTTCCTGAAATCTTTAGTAGCTTCAACATAATATTTCAAAGCTCTTACCACATCCAAAGAATGTAAAGATCTCTCCAGAGAATTCTTAGGATTAGGACACAAAGAAGGGACAACAATTTCTCTACTAATGTTGTTAGAATTCACAACTTTAGGTAAAAAATTAAATGAAGTCCGCAACACCGCCTTATCCTGATGAAAAATCAGAAAAGGAGATTCACAAGAAAGAGCAGATAACTCAGAAACTATTCTAGCAGAAGAGATGGCCAAAAGGAATAAAACTTTCCAAGAAAGTAATTTAATATCCAGAGAATGCATAGGTTCAAACAGAGGAGCCTGTAAAGCCCTCAGAACCAAATTAAGACTCCAAGGAGGAGAAATTGACTTAATGACAGGTGAACCAAAGCCTGTACAAAACAATGAATATCAGGATGATTAGCAATCTTTCTGTGAAAAAGTACAGAAAGAGCAGAGATTTGTCCTTTCAAGGAACTTGCAGACAAACCCTTATCCAAACCATCCTGAAGAAACTGTAAAATTCTAGGAATTCTAAAAGAATGCCAAGAGAATTTATGAGAACACCAAGAAATGTAAGTCTTCCAAACTCGGTAATAAATCTTTCTAGACACAGATTTACGAGCCTGTAACATAGTATTAATCACTGAATCAGAGAAACCTCTATGACTAAGTATTAAGTGTTCAATCTCCATACCTTCAAATTTAATGATTTGAGATCCTGATGGAAAAATGGGCCTTGAGATAGAAGGTCTGGCCTTAACGGAAGTGTCCAAGGTTGGCAACTGGCCATCCGAAAGACATCCGCATACCAAAACCTGTGTGGCCATGCTGGAGCCACCAGCAGTACAAACGAACGCTCCATTAGGATTTTGGAAATCACTTTTGGAAGAAGAACTAGAGGCGGAAAGATATAAGCAGGTTGATAATTCCAAGGAAGTGACAACGCGTCCACCGCTTCCGCCTGAGGATCCCTGGATCTGGACAGATACCTGGGAAGTTTCTTGTTTAGATGAGAAGCCATCAGATCTATTTCTGGAAGTTCCCAGATTTGAACAATCTGAAGAAATACCTCTGGGTGAAGAGACCATTCGCCCGGATGTAACGTCTGTTGACTGAGATAATCCGCTTCCCAATTGTCTATACCTGGGATGTGAACTGCAGAAATTAGACAGGAGCTGGATTCCGCCCATACAAGTATCCAAGATACTTCTTTTATAGCCTGAGGATTGTGAGTCCCACCTTGATGATTGACATACGCCACGGTTGTGACATTGTCTGTCTGAAAACAAATGAACGATTCTCTCTTCAGAAGAGGCCAGAACTGAAGAGCTCTGAAAATCGCACGGAGTTCCAAAATGTTGATTGGTAATCTTGCCTCCTGAGATTCCGAAACCCCCTGCGCTGTCAGAGATCCCCATACAGCTCCCCAACCTGAAAGACTCGCATCTGTTGAGATCACAATCCAGGTTGGACGAACAAAAGAGGTCCCTTGAATTAAACGATGGTGATCCAACCACCAAGTCAGAGAAGATCGAACATTGGGATTTAAAGGGACATGAAACCCACATTTTTTCTTTCATGGTTTAGAAAGAGCATGCAATTTTAAACAACTTTCTAATTTACTTCTATTATCCAATTTGTTTTATTCTCTTAATATTCTTTGCTGAAAAGCATATTTAGATAGGCTCAGTAGCTGCTGATTGGTTGCTGCACTTGCACTGATTGGCTCACCCATGTGCATTGCTTTTTCTTCAACTAAGGATATCTAAAAAATGAGGCAAAATAAATAATAGAAGTAAATTGTAACGTTGTTTACATTTGTATTCTCTATCTGAAACATGAAAGAAAAAAATTGGGTTTAGTGTCCCTTTAAGGATATTAATTGTGATATCTTTGTATAATCCCTGCACCATTGGTTCAGCATACAAAGCTGGAGAGGTCTCATGTGAAAACGAGCAAAAGGGATCGCGTCCGATGCAGCAGTCATGAGACCTAGAATTTCCATGCACAAAGCTACCGAAGGGAATGATTGAGACTGAAGGTTTCGACAAGCTGAAACCAATTTCCGACGTCTCTTTTCTGTTAGAGACAAAGTCATGGACACTGAATCTATTTGGAAACCCAAAAAAGGTTACCCTTGTCTGAGGAATCAAGGAACTCTTTGGTAAATTGATCCTCCAACCATGTCTTTGAAGAAACAACACAAGCTGATTCGTATGAGATTCTGAAGAATGTAAAGACTGATCAAGTACAAAGATAGTGTCCAAATAAGGAAATACCGCAATACCCTGTTCTCTGATTACAGAGAGAAGGGCACCGAGAACCTTTGAAAAGATCCTTGGAGCTGTTGCTAGGCCAAACGGAAGAGCAACAAACTGGTAATGCTTGTCTAGAAAAGAGAATTTTAGAAACTGATAGTGATCTGGATGGATTGGAATATGAAGATATGCATCTTGTAAGTCTATTGTAGACATATAATGCCCTTGCTGAACAAAAGGCAGAATAGTCCTTATAGTCACCATTTTGAATGTTGGTATCCTTACATAACAATTCCATATTTTTAGATCCAGAACTGGTCTGAAGGAATTCTTCTTCTTTGGTACAATGAACAGATTTGAGTAAAACCCCAGACCCCGTTCCAGAACTGGAACTGGCACAATTACCCCAGCCGACTCTAGGTCTGAAACACATTTCAGAAACGCCTGAGCCTTTACTGGGTTTACTGGAATGCTTGAGAGAAAAAATCTTCTCACAGGCGGTCTTACCTTGAAACCTATTCTGTACCCTTGTGAAACTATGTTCTGAATCCAAAGACTTTGAATCGAATTGATCCAAACATCTTTGAAAAATCGTAACCTGCCCCCTACCAGCTGTGCTGGAATGAGGGCCGCACCTTCATGCGGATTTGGGAGCTGGTTTTGACTTTCTAAAAGGCTTTGATTTATTCCAGACTGGAGGTTTCCAAACGGAAACTGTTCCTTTAGGGGAAGGGTCAGGCTTTTGTTCCTTATTCTGATGAAAGGAACGAAAACGATTAGCAGCCCTATATTTACCTTTAGATTTTTTGTCCTGAGGCAAAAAAGCTCCCTTCCCCCCAGTAACAGTTGAAATTATTGAATCCAACTGAGAACCAAATAATTTATTACCTTGAAAAGAACGAGAAAGCAACGTTGACTTATCATATCAGTCATATCTGCATTCCAAGACTTAAGCCATAAAGCTCTTCTAGCTAAAATAGCTAAAGACATATACCTGACATCAATTCTAATGATATCAAAAATGGCATCACAAACAAAGTTATTAGCATGTTGAAGAAGTTTAACAATGCTATAAGCATTATGGTCTGACACTTGTTGCGCTAAAGCCTCCAACCAGAAGGTAGAAGCTGCAGCAACATCAGCCAAAGAAATAGCAGGTCTGAGAAGATTACCTGAACATAAATAAGCCTTCCTTAGAAAGGATTCAAGCTTCCTATCTAAAGGATCCTTAAAAGAAGTACTATCTGCCGTAGGAATAGTAGTACGTTTAGCAAGAGTAGAGATAGCCCCATCAACTTTGGGGATTTTTTCCCAAAACTCTAATCTATCAGATGGCAAAGGGTACAATTTCTTAAACATTGGAGAAGGAGTAAATGAAGTACCCAGATTATTCCATTCCCTAGAAATTACTTCTGAAATAGCATCAGGAACTGGAAAAACTTCTGGAATAACTACATGAGGTTTAAAAACTGAATTTAAACGCTTATTAGTTTTAATATCAAGAGGACTAGACTCCTCCATATCTAATGTTATCAACACTTCTTTAAGTAAAGAACGAATAAACTCCATCTTAAACAAATATGAAGTTTTATCAGTGTCAATATCTGAGGCAGAATCTTCTGAACCAGATAGATCCTCATCAGAAATAGATAAGTCAGAATGATTGCGGTCATTTAAAATTCATCTGAAATATGAGAAGTTTTAAAAGACCTTTTACGTTTACTAGAAGGAGGAATAACAGACAGAGCCTTCCGAATAGAATTAGAAACAAATTCTCTTACATTAACTGGAACATCCTGAACATTAGATGTTGAAGGAACAACAACAGGTAATGGATTATTACTAATGGAAATATTATCTGCGTTTGATAGGTTATCATGACAACTAACACAAACTACAGCCGGAGGAACAGTTACCAAAAGTTTACAACAAATGCACTTAGCTTTGGTAGAACCGACATCAGGCAGCGTCTTTCCAACTATGACGCCGGAAATGACGACATTTTTGCGCCAAAAAAGTCTTGCGCCAAAAATGACGCAATAAATTTAAGCATTTTCTGCACCCGCGAGCCTAACAGCCCGCAATTTAGAAAAAAAGTCAATTGAAAATTTTTAAGGTAAGAAAAATATAAATTCATATGCATTTTCCCAAAAAAATGAAACTGACAGTCTGAAAGAAGGAATACTGATTATCCTGAATCATGGCAAATATAAGTTTAACACATATATTTAGAACTTTACATATAAAGTGCCCAACCATAGCTTAGAGTGCCATGAATAAAATAAGACTTACTTACCCCAGGGCACTCATCTACATATAGTAGATAGCCAAACCAGTACTGAAACGAGAATCAGAAGAGGTAATGGAATATAAGAGTATATCGTCGATCTGAAAAGGGAGGTAGGAGAAGAAATCTCTACGACCGATAACAGAGAACCTATGAAATAGATCCCCTAGAGGAAGACCATTGTATTCAAATAGACAATACTCTCTTCACATCCCTCTGACATTCACTACACTCTGAGAGAAAAACCGGGCTTCAGCCTGCTGCGAAGCGCATATCAACGTAGAATCAAGCACAAACTTACTTCACCACCTCCATGGGAGGCAAAGTTTGTAAAACTGAATTGTGGGTGTGGTGAGGGGTGTATTTATAGGCATTTTGAGGTTTGGGAAACTTTGCCCCTCCTGGTAGGAAAGTATATCCCATACGTCACTAGCTCATGGACTCTTGCCAATTACATGAAAGAAAACACTATTGATGCAGAGATTTTTATGTTAGTTAGTTGGGGGCTGAGGTGAAGGCTTAAAAGCCTGTTTAAATAGGGGAGTCCCCTTTCAAATAAGGACATACATACCTTGTCAAAATAGGTTAAAGAGACAGTCAAAATTAAACTTATCCACACTCCAAATGTTCCTGGCACACCAGACAGGGAAGCGGCAATCCGGAAATGTAAAAAATAAAGCAAACTTTATTACAACAGTTTAAAAACAGAGCATCCTCAATTTTGTAAAATCATGTAATTGAGTCCAGCATATCACAGTCTAGAGCAGTGCTTTCCAAACTGTGTGTCGGGACACACTAGTGTGTCGGCAGCAGTGTGTAGGTGTGTCCCTGCTTCAGCACAATTTTTTTTAAATTTAAATAATTTTTTTAAAATAGTTTTTTTGGATTCTGACTTTCCACCTACATGGTTGACACGTGATTGATACCTAGTGGTTCACAGATCATCTTAACCAATTGGCACAGCTCAGTGGGAACTGAAACTATTACCATTGGCGGATTTGGCGGCACATTGGCTCCTGACTGCACGTGTAGTCTCCTTAATTGGCTTGTGACTGCATGTGTAGTCAGTGAGTGGGTTAGCAGTGTGTTTGCAGCGTGGGCAGTAGTCAGTCAGACTCAGAGCTCTGAGGGCAGCAGCTTAAACGCTGAGCTGAAGTCAGTGGGATTTTTTTGCAGCTAGCTCCCAGTAGTGCATTGCTGCTCCTGCTCTTGATATATGGATAGGAAGTGGAAGCTTAAAAATGCTTGATGATGAAATGCGAGTGTCTTTAGCTAATATTCCACCAAATATTCTGAAACTGTGTTCATCCCATCAACCTCATACATCTCATTAAAATAGTAAGTAGCTATTGGTGTTATTAAACTTTTTTTAATTCTTGCGCATACTTACATACAGTTACTTGTAAATGCATTTTGTTATTATATAATTTATGTATGTGTCCGTATCTCTTAAAACAAGTTAGTTTAACCTCCTTTTTGCTAGTACAATTGAATTACTGTGTCGCGAAATTATGTAGGTCTAACAAAGTGTGTCACCAACATGAAAAGTTTGGAAAGCTCTGGTCTAGAGTAACCTGGCATACATGTTACAGGCTTCCTTGTGTCTTGTTCAATAGCTGTCAACTTTCTCCTGGTTAGGCTTTTTATGCCGCTAAATTCACATAAATAATTAATGAAACACCTGCAAATTAATTGATAATGTTGAACACTAGTAGACTAAAGACGTATGTAGAAAATTACAAATGTAGAAAATTACATTAAGTATGTGAAATACAAAGTTACAATGCCATCATTGCTAGAAATATCTTCACACAAGTGCATATATTAGTAATTATACATGTTTAGCTTTTGTTTCTTCTCAAATAAATTCATAGCCATATTGGAATTGAAACCGCCTGGGGCTATGACTTGCAAATGAATTATCAAGTATACCATCTGTTTATCTCCTTTATCTATCACTTACTCTTCTTTGTCTCTTGATAAAATCAAAACCCTGGACAAATTTGCATCAGAGTTATGGAAATTCCTGAAATGTCTCGCTATGGGTGTTTTTGAGTCTGGATCTTCAATTGCTGTCACATGTTCCAAGACCCTATCTCTGAGTCCCCTTTTTGTTCTACCTACGTACTGGGCAAAATATCCCTGGCATGTTAGTGTGTTGTATTACACATGATAGTATGCTTTATTTTATACTTATATCCTGTGGCTGTTGAGACAAAGGTATCTCCTTGACAAATATAAGATCATGTTTAATACCTCCCCTTATATTTGTAACATTCTACCCTTTTGGGTAACCACATTTTCTGGACCTCTCCCTCAAGTAATGAGGGTGACAAAATATTTCATATCACTGGGTATTTTATAATTCAACATACATGGTATACGTTTTAAAGTGTCCATGTGGGCGAGATGACCCAAAAGATCAAGTATCAAATCTGCCAGCATAAATCTACTATTAGAAATGAGGCAATTGCCCACCTCCCAGTACCTGCCCACTTTTTGGAGAAGGGACATCAGGCTAATCAACTCAAATTCATGATCATTGATTGTGACCAAAAAAAATGAAGAGGAAGGAATCTATTGGGCCTCAATAGGGAGTTTGACTTGCTTCCGTTGATCTAATATACATATAGTAGATTTAAGTAACATATGTATGTGCATTGTAAATGATTATTGTTAGATTTATTCTTGCTTCCTTTATTGAAGCTGTCTTGCTCGCTGCATTTGTTTTTAATAGAGTGTACCAATATTTCTAGTTAGGATAGGGATAAAAATGACACTGAAAATTTGAAATTGTATAGACACATGATGTCATGTAATTTGTTCACGCCCACTTACTAGTGATTGGTCCCCTGTTTTGTGCATATAATGGTGTGTTTTGTCAATTTGTATTAGCTTGCTAAAGGTGCAAGAGCCTCAACACATTGCTCAATAAAGTTTTTCCTTGATTGGAGTGTGCTACCTTATCACCTTTTTGTCTTAAATATTTCTTAGTGTTCAGCCCCAGCTTGATAAATCAAGCCCTTAAAGCTTAAAGCTTAAAGTGAAGGTATTTTTAAAAACAGGGGCACTTTCATTGATGAAAATTTACATTGCACTGGATTTGAAGAAATACCTTTTACTTCCCTGCTAAACCGGATCGCCGATCTCAGCCTCAGTTCTTTTGTACTGACGTCAGAAATGACAAAACCGGCTTCCTCCAATCATGGCTTGCACCCAGAGCGTCCAGCTCATGATGCCTGGCTGTGATTGGAGGAAGCCAGTTTCGTCATTGCTGTGGTCTACAGCAGGAAGAAGAAGGACGGGGATTGTCGATCCGGCTTTGCAGGAGTAAAAGGTAAGTATTTCTTCAAATCCAGTGCAATGTTAATTTTCATCAATGAAAGTTCCCCTGTTTTTAAAAGTATTTCTCCAACATTGGTGTGTCCGGTCCACGGCGTCATCCTTACTTGTGGGATATCTCTTCCCCAACAGGAAATGGCAAAGAGTCCCAGCAAAGCTTGCATAGGGCTGTGGCTTCCACATGGGCCTTCAAGAACGAGGCTTCTGTTGACCAGATATGTAAGGCAGCGACTTGGTCTTCACTGCACACTTTTGCCAAATTTTACAAATTTGATACTTTTGCTTCTTCGGAGGCTATTTTTGGGAGAAAGGTTTTGCAAGCTGTGGTGCCTTCCGTTTAGGTAACCTGATTTGCTCCCTCCCTTCATCCGTGTCCTAAAGCTTTGGTATTGGTTCCCACAAGTAAGGATGACGCCGTGGACCGGACACACCAATGTTGGAGAAAACAGAATTTATGCTTACCTGATAAATTCTTTCTCCAACGGTGTGTCCGGTCCACGGCCCGCCCTGGTTTTTTTAATCAGGTCTGATGAATTATTTTCTCTAACTACAGTCACCACGGTACCATATGGTTTCTCCTATATATATTTCCTCCTGTCCGTCGGTCGAATGACTGGGGTGGGCGGAGCCTAGGAGGGACTATATGGCCAGCTTTGCTGGGACTCTTTGCCATTTCCTGTTGGGGAAGAGATATCCCACAAGTAAGGATGACGCCGTGGACCGGACACACCGTTGGAGAAAGTAATGTATCAGGTAAGCATAAATTCTGTTTTTTAAAAACCGGGCACTCATAGATGAAAATTGACCACTTTAACAAATTGTCTCTAGTGATGACATCTACAGCTTCCTTACTCTCATTTAGTAGTGTACTATCATATCCCCTACTTTTCAATCTGTGCATCATATATTCCATGTGTGTGTTATTATTTCTCTTTTTTCTAATAAATTGTCATGTAGGAAGGGATTTTAGTAGATGCTTGTGGTGACCGGAATTAATATTAAGTATTGTATTACCAGGTGTGCTTTTCCTAAATAGTTCTACATTTAACTCATCGGAACTAGCATTCACCCATATTGTGATGTCTAGGAAATGAATCGCAATATTGTCAGATTCCACAGCAAAAGATAAATTTAATTTATTATGGTTAACATATTCATTAAATGCCTCCAATTCATCTTAGGCATTATTCCAAACAAAAATCAAATCATCTATAGGAGATTATATTAGCTCTGTGCGGTTACCTATCTCCAAAGATGTGGAACAGCTCCCAAAATCCCATATAAAGATTTGCATATAAGGGTGCAAATTTGGCCCCCATAGCAGTTTGACACTTTTGGTGGGGTTTTTCTTTTTTCCCCCTAGCCTAGGTTTTTTTGAGTTAGTTGGGGGTTTTTTTCTGGGTTTTTTTTTGGGGGGGGTACTTGTAATGTAGATGAGGAGTTTGTAAATTTTTTTTTTCTTTTCAAAAGAGCTGATACCTTTAGGGCAATGACCTACAAAAGGCCCTTTTAAGGGCTAATGTAATTTATTTTAGTTTTAGGGTTTAGGGTTTTTTGTTTTGGGTGGGTTTTTTATTTTATGGGGCATGTAGTTATGTGTTAGGTATAATGGTGTTTTTTTATTTTGGATACTGTGGTTTATTTTCTTTTTTGCATCTTATTTTTTTGTATTTTAGCTTTTTTGTTGTTAATTTATAGGGGTGTTTAGTTTAGAGGGAGGGTTAAGTAATAGGTACAGTAGTGTTAATTCCCGTTTGGGGTTGTGGGGGTTGAGGTTATTTTTTATTTTATTTTAATCAGATTTTAATTGTAACAGGGGGTTTAGTTTAGAGGAGGGTTAGGTTAGTTTGCGTTTGTGGCGACATAGGGGTTAATAGCATAGTAATTGCTGTGGGTATATAGCGGCATAGGGGTTTATAGTTACAGATATAGAGGTTAATAGTTAGTTTATTGTGGTGGGTATGTGGAGGCATAGGAATTTATAGTTAGCAACTTGCGGTGGGTATTTGGTGGTTTAGATGTTTATTAGTGTAGTGCAAGTTTACGATCATGGGGTACTTCGGTTTAGGGGTATTAGGATTAGTGGTTAGCAGAGATGTGGACTTAAGTCGCATTACTTGGACTTGAATTGGACTCAAGTCACAAATTTGATGACTTGTGACTCGACTCAACATAATTAAGGAAGATTTGTGACTTGACTTAGACTTTGACAGCAATGACTCAAGACTTGACTTGGACTTGAGCCCTATGACTTACCAAGCCTTTATACATTTTTTTGTTCCATCTGTTCTTGCTCTGACTCACCACTAGGAGAATCTGAAGTCTTAGGTCTTTTTCTTATCTAGCCTGGTTAGAAGTCTGCAGTCATCCCTGACCAAAAGATTCCTTGGAATCTTTGCCAATGTGAAAATGCCAAGCACAAAAGATGGAACCACTGCACCTTTTCCCTACCCAATCTACCTAAAAGCAGCTGTCTTGTATCCAGCTTTTTTACTCTAGTGGGTAGAGCATCACATGCTTGTCAGCCCTGAAGTGGTTGCACAAAAAGTGAAGGGTAAATATTATGCTTTAAAGGGATACTAAACCCAGTTTTTTATTTCATGATTTAGATAGAGTATACGATTTTAAACAACTTTCTAATTTACTCCTTTTGTCAATTATTCTTCGTTCGCTTGGTTCTTGGTGTCTTCATTTTAAAAGCAGGAATGTAAACTTTGGAGCCAGCCCATTTCTGTATCAGTACCTGGGTAGCGCTTGATGATTAATGGCTTATGTGTATCTAGCCACAAATCAGCAAGCGCTACCCAGGTGCTGAACCAAAAATGAGCTTGCTCCTAAGCTTACATTCCGACTTTTTCAATAAAGATACCAAAATAACAAATAAAAATGTATAATAGGAGTAAATTAGACAGTTGTTTGAAATTGCATGCTCTATCTGAAGCATGAAAGAAAAATTAGGGTTTCATATTCCTTTAAAGATTTTACCTGTAATGGTACACTTCAAATGATTGAAACAAAAACAGATTTTAGTTTAACTAACTGCAGCTATCTTTAGTTGCAATAGTATTATTTGCCTGTTACTTTCTGGTGTGCTTACTCTTTTATAGAACTGATCTTGCAAGATGCTGCTGAGGATGTATCTGCTGCTTCTTGTTTTGAAGATGAAAAGAAAGAGGTTCAACAGCCTGAAGATGAGGTGGGGCTGTTTGCAGTATATCGCAAGAAACCACTCCAGCACTACCTTGACATATCTGAATGTCAGAATGCTCTCTTGTTCTGGGCTATGACCATGAAGACTCTTCCAGCACTAGTTAAAGTGGCCATCAGCGTCTTGGCAGTGCCTGCTTTTATTACTTCAGTGGGGCGTGTTTTCAGCCATGGATGCATCATACTACGGTGAGCAGAAGGATATCTACAGCGCCAAATTGCATCCACACAAGCTCCTCCCAAAAGCAAGATCTCTCAACCAGATCTCAAAAAATTGAAACAGAAAATAGGCGATACGGCCCCATCGTGCACAAATGTCTGATAGACTTTTGGCCAATTTAATCTTTTGCAAGTGCAATGCCTAATAGGGTTCAAAGAAAAGAACCCTCACTCCCATTGACTCTCTCTTAAAATATGACAGCACAGCATTGCTGTTCTATCCAAAAAAAATGAAATAAAATTTTGGGGTTTTCTGTTCCTTTAACTGTTTTATGAAACTGAAAAGTATCACAAAACACATAAAAAAACACATTACATGTACACTTAACACTCATAAAAACACCATCTAATAAAGAAAAAAAATTGCACACAAAATTTATAAAGGCTCAAAGATATGAGGTCTCAGGTGTTAGAAAAAAAAAATGGCAGGCAAAGAGCTTTAACATAAAGATACATACATATACGTACATATCTAAAGATGGATATGTGTGTATGTATATATATATATATATATATATATATATATATGTCTATATGTGTTTACATATGTATTTATATGTGTATATATGTATTTACAGACATATATAAACACACAGGCCCGGACTGGACTAGGCAGCGGGGTAGTTTAGCCCTGCCCACCGCTTTATTTTATATATTATGGTAATTTGTTAAACAAATTTTGTGACACTTTGATCTAAGGTTGATCTAATAGGTTAAAGCAAAAAGAGGGTGCCTCATAGTGTGGTATGTCCTATGTACAGGAGTATAGGGGTACGGTAAATAAAGGCTTACCGGACTAAGATACACTGTGCTGTGACCAGTGCTCACTGGCAGTCTAGCTCTTAACAGCGGCTAGTCAACTGTTCCACGGACCGCTGCGGGAACCGGCTTGTCATCAATACGGTGTGTATATAGATGTCAGCTTCAGCTGTAAATGAATCCAATAACTTCCCAGAAGGTATAATAAATATAAAGCTTTATTGGATTGCAACGCGTTTCTCGACTACAACTAGTCATTTCATCAGGCAGGTTAAAAAAAGCGAATAAAATACAATGTAATTATCGTGATTAAATACACTTGAAAAGTTAAAAACGAAAGTTGTCAGAAAATAATAAAACCAATTAAAACCCAGGTAACAAAAACGGTCTACAGGTACCCGTATGTAAGATGTTCAGGTGTGCAGATTGATATAAACAATTTCATTGGCAAACGGAAAAAGATACATTGGACAGTTTGTCTGCAAAAATTAGGTTTCACTATATAACAAAATACTTGAACCTATAATAACGATATAGATAGAAAATATAAATAATAAAGTAAACTAAAATAAACTAAAACAAAAACATTCCTTTATAAAGAAAGCAAATATTGTTTGAACTTTTAGTAACGTTTGAAAAAAGTTTTTAACTTGTAACAAACTAACCAATACTATAATTGAGCACTGCTAGTTTTACAAAAGAAATATATATTCTAATTAATTAACTTGGGAAAAAATTAATATAAATCTGTGTGTTGACGACTAGATTTGTATTGAAAATCTAACAATATATATCGCTTCATTAGAGTTACTGACCACATACAAAAAGAGGGGTGGATCTAAGTTGGCCCCGTAAAATACCAAGGAGGGGGTTGGTTTAGAACAATTTCTTTATATATCCACTGGTCAGTGAAATCGTCAAACAAAAAATATATATTAGGCAACCGTAAGTTTGTATTGAGGTATGTGTATACATAATGAAATAAAGTATGTATGTATGTATGTGCTTAGAAATGGGATATGCAAGGTATATATATTTTTTGTTTGACGATTTCACTGACCAGTGGATATATAAAGAATTTTTCTAACCCCCCCCCCTTTGTATTTTACGGGGCCAACTTAGATCCACCCCTCTTTTTGTATGTGGTCAGTAACTAATGAAGCGATATATATTGTTAGATTTTCAATACAAATCTAGTCGTCAACACACAGACTTATATTAATTTTTTCCCAAGTTAATTAATTAGAATATATATTTCTTTTGTAAATCTAGCAGTGCTCAATTATAGTATTGGTTAGTTTGTTACAAGTTAAAAACTTTTTTCAAACGTTACTAAAAGTTCAAACAATATTTGCTTTCTTTATAAAGGAATGTTTTTGTTTTACTTTATTTTAGTTTACTTTATTATATATATTTTCTATCTATATCGTTATTATAGGTTCAAGTATTTTGTTATATAGTGAAATCTAATTTTTGCAGATAAACTGTCCAATGTATCTTTTTCCGTTTGCCAATGAAATTGTTTATATCAATTTGCACACCTGAACATCTTACATACGGGTACCTGTAGACCGTTTTTGTTACCTGGGTTTTAATTGGTTTTATTATTTTCTGACAACTTCCGTTTTTAACTTCTCAAGTGTATTTAATCACGATAATTACATTGTATTTTATTCGCTTTTTTAACCTGCCTGATGAAACGACTAGTTGTAGTCAAGAAGCGCGTTGCTATCCAATAAAGCATTTATATTTATTATACCTTCTGGGAAGTTGTTGGATTCATTTACAGCTGAAGCTGACATCTATATACACACCATATTGATGACAAGCCGGTTCCCGCAGCGGTCCGTGGAACAGTTGACTAGCCGCTGTTAAGAGCTAGACTGCCAGTGAGCACTGGTCACAGCACAGTGCATCTTAGTCCGGTAAGCCTTTATTTACCGTACCCCTATACTCCTGTACATAGGACATACCACACTATGAGGCGCCCTCTTTTTGCTTTAACCTTTTTTGTTAGCAGGCTGGTCACAGTGTTCTGTTCTCCCAGTGTTACACTCCGCGGCGGGGACAACACTCACGTGCCCATGTCATGCGCCGTATCTCCTCTTGGTGCGGTGGGTGCCTGGCGTGTGAAAACACGCAGCAGCACCAAAGAGAGATATAGTTAGTCGGAGACACCGCTGGGTGGTAACGCAGGGTCGCAGGCAACAGCACTCAGTGACAGTCAGTGAGTCATGAGTGGAGTTGAGCACTGCAGTACCTGGAAACCAGGACATTTGTTCTGTTGAGGGGTAGCAGACCTCCCAGCCCATGACATCCATCAAGAAAGATCCAGGACGGTTGGTAGGTATGCTATGTATAGAAACATATTAGCGTTGCTATCAAATGTCAACAGATTAGGCCTAACTCTTATCAGTCTGTGAATACAATTATCCTGACTCCTAAAAAGTAAAATTGAAGTGAATCTTGTGATTGTATGATGCTGCTTTCGAACATATACAAAATATAAAGAAGAAATGTTGGTAGGGAGAATGCACAGAGGACCATGGGAACAAAGTCAAGGATAATTGCTGGATGTATATAATCTCCATATACAGTATTTAGCTTTAAACTATGGTGTTCATGTATCATAATATTTGTACACAGTAGGTTTATTTACCAAGCTTTAGCATGTGACTCTCCAAACCATTTATTGATATTTTATGTAGGTATACAGGTCACACATTAGAAATGCAAATTTACCACAGACTTCTTGTAGTAACCACAAAACTGTTATGTCATAAGTCATCTCTCTTAGCAAAAGTGCAGGTAGACACATCACTGAATTTAATGCAACAAAAACTTTCATATTTAAGATACAAGATTTTAAAAGACTTTTCAATTGACTTTTAGTATAAAATTTACCTTGATCTTTTGGTATCCATTGTTAAAAAGCATATTCTAGACTCATGAGCAGCAATATGTTATTGGGAACTAGCAGGTGATTGGTCGCTACTAGACGTGCATTTGGACTTTTTGGTACTAAACAAATGCATAAGATGGTGGCCACAAGCCACATTCAGCAATTTTTGGGGCCTTATTTCTTCTTGTGAAAGTTTAACACATTAAAATCTGTGCAAATCCAGATCTTATTGTGCTGCACTTTTTCAAGAATCCGGCACCAAAAATTCAGAATGTGACTTGCAATCACCATCTTCAGCATTAGTTTAGCACTGAAAACTCTTTTGTCATTGGCTTGTCAAACGTCCGGCTAGGTCCTGGTGGGGCAATGGAGCTGACTTTAACTAAGTGTTTAACACCTTTGCAGCAGTTATTCACATAGTTATACGCAAGCAACAGTGCAGTAATAAAATACTCTTAAGACATTACACACTGTAACTGACTGGCTGAATGACACAAACGGCCGCACAACATCATGATGCCGCATGCCATGTCCATGTGATAGACTGTCAGATCATAAATAGGAGACATGCCAGGCCCGTCTTATCCATCATCTCAGATGAGAGCAGACTCAAGTCTCAGCAGGTGAGGTCAGACAGAGGGACTTCCTTTTTTGTTAGCAGGCCGGTGTTCTCCCAGTGTTACACTCCGTGGTCATATATGGGTACAACACGTGCCCATGTCATGCGCCGGTGCCGAATCTCCTCTTAGTGGGGTGGGCGCCTGCCGTGGGAAAACACGCAGCAGCACCAGAGAGAGATATTGAGACACCGCTGGGTGGTAATGCAGGCAGCAGCACTCAGTGACAGTGAGTGAGTCTACTGACTAGAATACTACTGTGAAATAAGTAATTTCAAATTACATTATACGTATTATAACTAAGTGAAGTCTACAGAGCAGCAGGTGAGGTGTTTAGTTAAAAAATGATTGCCGGGCTGACTCAGTAATCCCTAATTATTGATTATCATAAATTCTTATGAATATGATTTCTTATGAGTCACTCACATACTGATATATTCTGATTCACAATATATCAGTATGTGAGTGACTCATAATAATTCACTTGTTTTTGCTGCCTTGGGTGATCATCATTATAGATCAGTCTATAGCTATGATTACATATATTTTGAGCCTTATAGCTACAGCTAAATAAGTGTTATTTGACATAAACTTTGTGCCCTATAGCTGTGTGTTATGTGACATATACTTTGTGCCTTATAGCTACAGCTACAACTAAATGTGTGTTATGTGACATATATTTGTGACCTATTTATGTCAAAAATGCAAATAGAATTGCAAAAAAGGAGCATATTCCAAGACTCTAATAGTTAATATCCATCAAGGTATAAATCAACAAAAAATTATCTTTCAATTTTACATACATTCACACAAGATAACTTTATTGGGTAAATAATTAATAAAGTCCAACCGGACTGTACATGTATATATTATTGCCTAAAACCCTATAAATTCTAGGGTAAGCAAATATAAGCACTGATAATCAACCCCTAGAATTTTGATTCAAACAAGGTACAACTATCCCTCGCTCTCTCTCTCTTACTTTGTGACCTATATTTGTGTGTTATGTGATATATACTTTGTGCCCTATAGCTACATCTGAATGCGTTATGTGACATACTTTGTGTCCTATAGCTACAGCTAAATGTGTTATGTGACATATACTTTGTATCCTATAGCTGTGTGTTATGTGACATATACTTTGTGCCCTATAGCTACAGCTAAATGTGTGTTATGTGACATATACTTTGTGCCCTATACCCTATAGCTACAGCTGAATGTGTGTTATGTGACCCCAGAGGCAGAACTTTTCTTCACTTTCTGCAATGAGATTTTTTTAGTGAAAATTTTTCTGCAGGTCATTTTTAAATACAATTCAATTTTAAATTAGACAGTTATACTAAGGCACTAGTTCAATTGCAAAGTGTTGGTTAAATGAAGAATAAAGCAATTTTTAACGTTTTATAATATAGTGCAGTAGTTTAAAATTGCATTGCAAATTAGCTGCATACAAAAAAATAAATTTTAAAATGTCTCTTGAATAATTATGTTTCCTTTTCTCTTGGTCTGACATATAAATGTAGTAATAAAAAAGATGCAATGCTCATACTAACGTCTTACATTCAGAATAAACAGCTTTGCAGACTGGGAAAGACTAGTCAACAAGCAATGCGCTGCTGCTTTGCAGCGCTACTGCATATTTGACTGCTCACTTCAAACAGCATTTTACTCTGGATGCACTGTGTTAAGGAAAACTTACACAGTGCAGCCAGAGCACAGATCTGTTTGAAGAGAACTGTCTAATGTGGAGCAGCACTACAAAGTTCAAGTGCTAACAGTTCCGGCATGTGTCCTGTTCTTTCTGCAGACATGCTGCATTTTTTGCGATGACATCTCAGATCACTCTATGTTCTGCCTTGCGGAATGTGACATGTATTTTGTGCCCTATAGCTACAGCCAAATGTGTGTTATCTGACATATGCTTTGTGCCCTATAGCTACAGCTGAATGCCTGTTATGTGACATATACGTTTTGCCCTATAGCTGTGTGTTATGTTACATATACTTTGTGCCCTATAGCTACAGCTAAAATGTGTGTTATGTGACATATACATTGTGCTCTTATAGCTACTGCTGAATGTGTTAAGTGACATATACTTTGTGCCCTCTACTATACCTACAGCTGAATGTGTTATGTGACATATTCTTTGTGCACTATAGCTACCCCTAAATGTGTGTTATGTGACGTACACTTTGTGACCTATAAGTTAAATCAATCATCATGTTGTGGTTATTTTTTATATTTTTTCATACCAAACTATTGACAAAATACAGTGATTATAGGACATTGCAAATTTTAAATGTTTTTGTCACTTAAACAAGTATTATACATTTCCATGTATATGGTTAAATAAGAAATGTTGAGCGGAGGTGGGGTGGGCCTCTTTTTCCTAAAATGCCTGGGCCTCTTTTTGGTCCCAGTCCAGCCCTGTAAACACATACATATGTATACATATATAGATATACTGTATATATAAGTGCATTGGAGCTCTTTGCAGTTAAGTAGATGAAAACATGTAAAAATGTATTTATGCAATATTCATATTTAACAAAGTGTTAAACTATTTATTTACTCTAAATATTTCACATTCCAATGTTCCGCACATAGAAGAATATGTTCTATGTATTTATAAATAGATATTCTGGATATATCTATATCTATATATAATCACGTATAGATATATAATATATAGAAATATATTTTTCCAAAAAAACTATCATATATATATATATATATATACAAATATTTATTTATGAATGAATAGAACATATTCTTGTATGTGAAGAACATTGTAATGTGAAATATTCATATTTTCATGTCGGGTTAGCGCACATAAGAATATGTGATCGGTTTTGCACGCGAGTAGGGTTTTTTTTACACTTTTTTTGATCCATTGACTTCTATGGGGGAATACGTGAACACGCACGCGATATTGTAAGTTTATTTTGCACTCATCAGGTTTGTGTACGAGCGCCACACACTTTACTTTCAACTCATAATACCAGCACAACCTGACGAGCACAAAAAGCTGAACTTCTAGCTCAGTTAACACTGGAGCGGGAGTGTTAATTAGCGCTCCCCTTCTGG
The DNA here is from genome assembly GCF_027579735.1 of Bombina bombina. Lineage (NCBI taxonomy): Eukaryota > Metazoa > Chordata > Amphibia > Anura > Bombinatoridae > Bombina > Bombina bombina. The sequence continues at coordinate 622,591,894 of NC_069500.1, read as the reverse complement.
CTCAAATTGTGTGTATCAAATATTTAAAAAATAATTACTCCTGTGCTGCTAATTACTTTGTACACCTTAGAAAGTTACACAAAATGTATGTTTTCTTTTTGTTAATTTAATTTGGTGACATCTTCACCTATTATGGTATTTATGCAAACTAAAGTTGTTTTCTAAAAATGCTTGGTCTACTGAAAGACAAACAAACAAGGTATGTTTTGTGTGTGTTCCTCACAGAAAAATAATTTAAGTTTATGGGGTAGATTTATCAAGCAGCAGATGCTGCTTTCTACGCCCAAGGTTTCTGGGTCGCTGGAAACCTAAGTTAAGAAGCAGTGGTCATAAGACCGCTGCTCCTTAACGACCAGCATTGTACCCTGTAATTGTACCCTGTATGACGCTCGTTATGCCCTTAAGGACCAGTGACGTACCCTGTACGGTGCTTCAGTCCTGGGCTTCTCTCTGCCATGATCTCGCTCAAAATTGCGAAATCACGCTATTTCTGCAGAAATAGATTTGCAGAGTTACCGATGCAGAGAGGGCCATTCAGAGTGCCGATCGTTGGTGGGTGGGAGATTGAGGGTGAGGCGGCCCATTGCTGTAGGGGGAGGGCAGCAGCGGGTGGGACCGCTACGCCACGCTACAGGGAAGCCGAAAAAGATATATATACATGTGTCATTGAGGGGGAAGGAAGGAGGTAGGGGCAATGAGGGGGATCCATTGCCATAAAGGGATCTGGGAAGGGGAGGGTGGTAGGGTATTGAGGGAGGGCAGCTATACTATGGAATAAAAACGTTATTTTATTTTTTTTATTAAAAAAATGTCTAATTTTCAGCAAACTGGGTACTGGCAGACAGCGGCAAATAGGTAGAGGGGTAGGGTTAGAGTGCTGTTTGGGGGGGGATCAGGGAGCTTGGGGGCTAAGGGGGGATCCAATGCTGCAGAATATTTATTAAAAATATATATATATATATATATATATATATATATATATATTAAAGGGACAGTCTAGTCCAAAAAAAACTTTCATGATTCAGATAGGGCATGTAATTTTAAACAATTTTCCAATTTACTTTTATCACCAAATTTTCTTTGCTCTCTTGGTATTCTTAGTTGAAAGCTTAACCTAGGAGGTTCATATGCTAATTTCTTAGACCTTGAAGGCCGCCTCTTAAGAATGCATTTTAACAGGTTTTTCACCACTAGAGGGTGTTAGTTCACGTATTTCATATAACACTGTGCTCGTGCACGTGAAATTACCTGGGAGCCATCACTGATTGGCTAAAATGCAAGTCTGTCAAAATAACTGAAATAAAGGGGCAGTCTGCAGATAATCACAGAGGTAAAAAAATATATAAATATAACTGTGTTGGTTATGCAAAACTAGGGAATGGGTAAATAAGGGATTATCTATCTTTTAAAACAATAACAATTCTGGTGTAGACTGTCCCTTTAAAAAAAATTAGCCTTTTATTTTAGTCCTGGCAATCTTTCTGTCTTACTTAAGATGGCGGTGACAATTCTGAGGTGGGGGAGGGAAGAGAGCTGTTTGAGAGGGGTCAAGGAGGGATCAGGGGTGGGATGTATCAGGTGGGAGGCTGATCTCTACACTAAAGCTAAAATTAACCCTACAAGCTACCTAATTAACACCTTCACTGCTGGGCATAATACAAGTGTGGTGTGTAGCGGCATTTAGCAGCCTTCTAATTACCAAAAAGCAATGCCAAAGCCATATACTGTATGCCTGCTATTTCTGAACAAAGGGGATCCCAGAGAAGCACTTACAACCATTTGTGCCATGATTGCACAAGCTGTTTGTAAATAAAAAAAAATTATTTGACCGCATTTGGCGGTGAAATGGTGGCATGAAATATACCAAAATGGGCCTAGATCAATACTTTGGGTTGTCTACTAAAAAAAAAATATATAGTTTTGATAGGTAAATATAAAAAAAGGCTCTATGGGGCCCATTTATCAAGCTCTGAATGGAGCTTGTGGGCCCGTGTTTCTGGCGAGTCTTCAGACTCGCCAGAAACAGCAGTTATGAAGCAGCGGTCTAAAGACCACTGCTCCATAACCCTGTCCGCCTGCTCTGAGCAGGTGGACAGGAATCGCCGGAAATCAACCTGATCGAGTACAATCGGGTTGATTGACACCCCCTGCTGGCGGCCCATTGGCTGCGAGTCTGCAGGGGGCGGCATTGCACCAGCAGCTTTTGTGAGCTGCTGGTGCAATGCTGAATACAGAGAGCGTATTGCTCTCCGCATTCAGCGAGGTCTTGCGGACCTGATCCTCACTGTCGGATCAGGTCTGCAAGACCTTTGATAAATGGGCCCCTATATCTGCTTAAATGTAGTGATGGCAAAAATGCTCTGGTCTTTTGGGGAAGTTTTTGTCTAAAATGCCCGGTCCTTAAGGGGTTAACTTGTCCTCCACCTTTTAGGTGTCGGACAGCAATCATCCCGATCTGATATGATCGATATGATTGACACCCCCTGCTAGCGGCAGATTGTGAAATGCTTGTGCAATGTTAAATGCCGACATCGTATGCTGTTGGCATTTAGCGATGCAGGGCGAACATGATTCGCTATAGCGAATCATGTCCGCCTGGGTTTTAATAAATTGACCCCTATGTGTACATTGCAATGAGTGGCAAACTAAAACAACTCTAGCACAGGGGTATGAAATATTTTAGCAATAACAGCATTAAACTCTTCAATAGAACATATATCTGTTTTCTACTGGTCACCACATTCATTGTCATTCTTTTAAGGGACCCAGTGCTAAACAGAATATGCATAAAGAGAGAAGTGCTCAACTTGGGAGCGAACAATAGCATAATAGCTTGTTCTATGGCTAGTTACCACCCAAGAAGCAGCTTTTTTTTTTGCTCAACATGTGCCTTTCACAGAAAAGAACTTCCCTTTAGCATATCAGTCTGATCCCAACGTGACAGTACAGTCCAGCCCCGAAATACCAAGCAATCCCTCTCTGAACAAGGGAAATGGCAAAACCCCAGACTTACGTTTCTGCCTAGTGTGGGCCTTGTCAGTGAGGTGCAGCCATATCCCTCTAGGCACACTGAGCAACGGGTCCACGTCTGGATTCCTGCATCACACTTAGGGAGCGCTTCTCTTTTTATTTATGCAAGTTATGACACTTAGGGAAGTCTCCCTAAGTGTGATGCAGGAATCCAGACATGGACCCAGACATAACCAATGATCCACTACCAATTTCTTTTTTTTATTTATATCAAATATAGCATTTTAAAATGGGTGCTTTATATATACCTGGACCACTTGGTTATACTTGCCTCCTGGATCACAAGTTCACAGTCCTTTCCTATTAATAGCACAATCCATCTGAATTAGGAGTCTTTCTTATCCTAGTAGTAAAGTTAAGGCATGCGCACTTCAATACTAAAGTTTTTTGTTGCGTACAAGCAAACATTTACAGGTGGATTGTTTCTGGAGCATGGAATGTGCAATACAATTGTTCATATATCTGTAACATTTGCTTCTTATTTAAACTTTTGTATAAAAACATACGGCTAGATTTAGAGTTTTGCGGCCAAAGGGGTGCATTAGCTACACGTGTTTCCCCCCCCCCCACACACCTTTTAAATAACGCTGGTATTAAGAGTTCTCTGAAGGGCTGCATTAGGCTCCAAAAAGGGAGTGTACAGGCATATTTACCGCCACTTCAACTCTCAATACCAGCGTTGCTTACGGTAGCGGCTAGCTTGAAAAACGTGCTCGTACACGACTCCCCCATAGGAAACAATGGGGCAGTTTGGGCTGAAAAAAAAACTAACACCTGCAAAAAAGCAGCGTTCAGCTCCTAACGCAGCCCCATTGTTTCCTATGGGGAAACAGTTTCTAAGTCTGCACCTAACATGTACCCCGAGTCTAAACACCCCTAACCTTACACTTATTAACCCCTAATCTGCCACCCCCACTATCCATGACCCCTGCATATTATTATTAACCCCTAATCTGCTGCTCCGGACACCGCTGCAACCTACATTATACCTATGTACCCCTAATCTGCTGCCCACAACATCGCCGACCCCTATATTATATTTATTAACCCCTAATCTGCCCCCCCCACGTCGCCGCTACCTTACCTACACTTATTAACCCCTAATCTGCCGACCGGACCTCGCCGCTACTCTAATAAATGTATTAACCCCTAAAGCTAAGTCTAACCCTAACACCCCCCTAAGTTAAATATAATTTTATTCTAACGAAATAAATTAAATCTTATTAAAAAAATTAATCCTATTTAAAGCTAAATACTTACCTGTAAAATAAACCCTAATATAGCTACAATATAACTAATAATTACATTGTAGCTATTTTAGGATTTATATTTATTTTACAGGCAACTTTGTATTTATTTTAACCAGGTACAATAGCTATTAAATAGTTATTTACTATTTAATAGCTACCTAGTTAAAATAATTACAAAATTACCTGTAAAATAAATCCTAACCTAAATTACAATTAAACCTAACACTACACTATCAATAAATTAATTAACTAAACTACCTACAATTACCTACAATTAAATCAACTAAACTAAATTACAAAAAAAAAAAACACTAAATTACAGAAAATAAAAAAGATTACAAGAATTTTAAACTAATTACACCTACTCTAAGCCCCCTAAAAAAATAACAAAGCCCCCCAAAATAAAAAAATACCCTACCCTAATCTAAAATAAAAAGTTAACAGCTCTATTACCTTACCAGCCTTTAAAAGGGCTTTTTGCGGGGCATGCCCCAAAGAAATCAGCTCTTTTGCCTGTAAAAAAAACATACAATACCCCCCCCAACATTACAACCCACCACCCACATACCCCTAATCTAACCCACCAAAACCTCCCTTAAAAAACCTAACACTAAGCCCCTGAAGATCTTCCTACCTTGTCTTCACCCAGCCGGGTACCATCCGATCCGTCCAGAAGTGGGTCCGAAGTCTTCATCCTATCTGGCCAGAAGAGGTCCTCCAGAGGGTCGGAAGTCTTCATCCAGGTGGCATCTTCTATCTTCTTCCATCCGGAGCAGGTCCATCTTGAAGCAGCCGGCGCGGATCCATCCTCTTCTAACGACGTCCTAACACCGAATGAAGGTTCCTTTAAGGGACGTCATCCAAGATGGCGTCCCTCGAATTCCGATTGGCTGAAAGGATTCTATCAGCCAATCAGAATTAAGCCAATCAGCCAATCAGATTCAAGTTCAATCGGATTGGCTGATCCAATCAGCCAATCAGATTGAGCTTGCATTCTATTGGCTGTTCCGATCAGCAAATAGAATGCGAGCTCAATCTGATTGGCTGATTGGATCAGCCAATCCGGTTGAACTTGAATCTGATTGGCTGATTCAATCAGCCAATCAGATTTTTCCTACATTAATACCGATTGGCTGATAGAATCCTTTCAGCCAATTGGAATTCGAGGGATGCCATCTTGGATGACGTCCCTTAAAGGAACCTTCATTCGGTGTTAGGACGTCATTAGAAGAGGATGGATCCGTGCCGGCTGCTTCAAGATGGACCCGCTCCGCTCCGGATGGAAGAAGATAGAAGATGCCGCCTGGATGAAGACTTTCGACCCTCTGGAGGACCTCTTCTGGCCGGATAGAATGAAGACTTCGGACCCTCTTCTGGACGGATCGGATGGTACCCGGCTGGGTGAAGACAAGGTAGAAAGATCTTCAGGGGCTTAGTGTTAGGTTTTTTAAGGGGGGTTTGGGTGGGTTAGATTAGGGGTATGTGGGTGGTGTGTTGTAATGTTGGGGGGGTATTGTATTTTTTTTTACTGGCAAAAGAGCGGATTTCTTTGGGACATGCCCCGCAAAAAGCCCCTTTAAGGGCTGGTAAGGTAATAGAGCTGTTAACTTTTTATTTTAGATTAGGGTAGGGCATTTTTTTATTTTGGGGGGCTTTGTTATTTTTTTAGGGGGCTTAGAGTAGGTGTAATTAGGTAGTTTAGTTAATTAATTAATTTATTGATAGTGTAGTGTTAGGTTTAATTGTAACTTAGGTTAGGATTAATTTTACAGGTAATTTTGTAATTTTTTAACTAGGTAGCTATTAAATAGTAAATAACTATTTAATAGCTATTGTACCTTGTTAAAATAAATACAAAGTTGCCTGTAAAATAAATATAAATCCTAAAATAGCTACAATGTAATTATTAGTAATATTGTAGCTATATTAGGGTTTATTTTACAGGTAAGTATTTAGCTTTAAATAGGATTAATTTTTTTAATAAGATTTAATTTATTTCGTTAGAATAAAATTATATTTAATTTAGGGGGGTGTTAGGGTTAGGGTTAGACTTAGCTTTAGGAGTTAATACATTTATTAGAGTAGCGGCGAAGTCCGGTCGGCAGATTAGGGGTTAATACTTGAAGTTAGGTGTTGCAGATGTTAGGGAGGGCAGATTAGGGGTTAATAAAATTTATTATAGGGTTTGCAAGGCGGGAGTGAGGCGGTTTAGGTGTTAATACATTTATTATAGTGGCGGCGAGGTCCGGTCGGCAGATTAGGGGTTAATAAGTGTAGGTAAGGTAGCGGTGACGTTGGGGGGGGGGGCAGATTAGGGGTTAATAAATATTATGTAGGTGTCGGTGATGTTAGGGGCAGCAGATTAGGGGTACATAGGGATAATGTAGGTGGCGGCGGTGTCCGGTCGGCAGATTAGGGGCTAAAAAAAATTATTATAGTGGCGGCGATGTGGGGGGACCTCGGTTTAGGGGTACATAGGTAGTTTATGGGTGTTAGTGTACTTTAGAGCACAGTAGTTAAGAGCTTTATAATCCGCGTTAGCCCATAAAGCTCTTAACTCCTGACTTTTTTCTGCGGCTGGAGTCTTGTCGGTAGAGGGTCTACCACTCACTTCAGCCAAGACTCTAAATACCGGCGTTAGGAAGATCCCATTGAAAAGATAGGATACGCAATTGGTGTAAGGGGATCTGCGGTATGGAAAAGTTGCGGATGGAAAGTGAGTGTTAGACCCTTTCCTGGCTGACTCTAAATACCAGCGGGCGGTAAAAAGCAGCGTTAGGACCCCTTAACGCTGGTTTTGATGGCTAACGCAGAACTCTAAATCTAGGCGATAAGATTTAGGGGAATTTAGTTATTTATTATTGTAATTTCTAGCTATTACTCATGTACAGTTACAGGGACCTGGCCTGGCCTGAAAACATTTAATGACTGACCATTACAAAAGATGTGATCAGTTGGCTAATAACTATCTATATTTAAAAAATTAACATTGGTGACATTTTATTAATATTATTAGTAACAGTTTCATTATTTAGTTTAATTTTACATTGTTAAAATAGGGGATGTATATTTTTATAATTAACAACTGTAAGATACGTTTCATACTATAATGCCTTAAAGATTGTTACTAGTTTAATAATAGATCTCTTGGCAAGATCATTTGTATTATGGACACATTTCCTCTGTGTAGGATGTACCTAATGACAAATAATTTATGTGCTGTCATTAGTAGATAACGCTGCTACAGAAATTCTCATAACCATTATTGTCTGTTTGTAATGTGCCATCATTTTCTACAAAGTCATACAGGAGATGAAAAAGACAAGTATAATACATAAAGACAAGGAATGCATTTACAAACTGAGTTAAAATGATTAGATGAGATCAATGCTCCCTAGAGAGCTTAGAATTATCAAGGGGCAGGATAACCTTATAATGCTACAGACTTGTAATATATTTTTGCTTTGTATCCAATATGCTTTTTTTCTGATATCAGGGCTTATACTGACAAGGTGTACATTTCCAAAAACATGTCAGCATGTGTAATATATAGAAAATGTTACTTCTTTAGGATCTTTCCTAAATTGGGAAATTCTGAGTTTACAATACGGCAGTGAAATTTACTCCTATTATACAATTTTCTTTGTTCTCTTGCTATCTTTATTTGAAAAATCAGGAATGTAAGCATAAGAGCCGGCCCATATTTGGTTCAGCACCTGGCTTGCTGATTGGTAGCTACATTTAACCGCAGCTATAAAAGCTCTTTCAGCCCATCACTCTGGGCTGAGTTATTGCTCACTTACCTGGCTCCTGTATATGCTTACCTTGCTCCTGAGTCTAGCATACTTTCCTTGTTACCTGTGTATGTTCACCTTGGTCCTGAGTCTAGCATACTTTCCTTGATACCCGTGTATGCTTATCTTGCTCCTGAGTCTAGCATACTTTCTTTGTTACCTGTTTATGCTCACCTTGCTCCTGAGACTAAGCTTACTTACCTTGATACCTTTTTATGCTCACTGTGCTCCTGAGACCAAAGCATACTTACCTGATTTCTGTGTATGCTCTCCATGCCTCTGAAATCAAGCATACTTACCTTGCTCCCACGTATGCTCACCTGGGTCTTGAAAGTCAAGCAGAATAGCCTGATACTGGTGTATGCTCACCTTGTTCCTGAAGCTGTGTCTTCTGTACCTATCTGGTATCCCATCACAGTCCAATCAACAGTACCCGCTGAGTATTCTGTGCCTAGTGAAAAACCTGTGTCTACCATACCATTAACAGCCTTCTCCAAACCAGCTGTACCTGCTGTACCTATCAGGTATCCCGTGACAGTCTTACCAACAGAAACCTGTGTCTACCAAAACTAGTGACAGCCTTCTTCAGTTTAGCTGTACCTGCTGTACCTAATAGGTATTCTGTGTTACTCTTACCTTTTACTACGCTAATAAAACACCAGTGTCTAATGAACTTTGTTTCTGCTAAAATACTTTAGTGATTTGCTTAGGCCTCTTCTGTGATCTTCAATCTACACTACCTTCTGTTCATTTTATTTATCAAACAGTAAAGCTTTCAAGAAAAACTTTAATTTATTTTGTTTATCTGCTTCTGCATTCTGAGGTCCACACACACCCATATCCTCACAACAATTGTAAAGTTTTAATGTCCGTAAAGTGACGAGTGCTGCCATGTTGTAACTTAGGTTTTCTTCTCTCCTGCAGCCAATTAGATACAGATATAAATTAGTCTTTAGAGTGTGCAACCAATGACAGTGTGGAGTATAGCAGTGCTTATTCTAACAGGAACTGTAAAAGCTAACGATTTTCAGAATTATATGACAGGAAGAGTGAACAAAATAAATAATGGAAGTATATTGCAAAGTGTTTTATCTTTCAAGGTATAGGTGAAGATTAATATATATATTATTATATATTTGGCCTATCAGCACCAAATGATTCATTCATTCATAAAACATTAAATGCATTGAATTGAAGCCCATATTCAATCCTCCCCCATTCAGTATGCAAAGTTAAAATGCATCCAAGTGAGGACAATAAAACATTTGGTTTACTTAACTTTAACAGCCATTTCAAAAGACCATGTGGTCGCTACTTGAAAATGTGTGATAAAATCTCCCACTCCTTACAAAGTAGCCTAAAAGTCTGGAGTAAGTGACATATTTTGTGGGAAAGTAACCATTTACATTTAAATGCAAATTAGTCCCTGCTGTGTAATTGAAGCAATGAAAATTTGACCAGCTAAAAACACATGTTTTTAAATTATACTCTTAAACCCCCATTGTTTAAATGCTGCATAGAAATGAATACATGTGTGTATATATATATATATATATATATATATATATATGTGTGTGTATGGATATATATATATATATATATATATATATATATATATATACACACACATGTACATATGTATTTAGACAAAATATTTAATATATACCTTAGACTGTATTAAATGTCTATAATAAAATTCAGATTGAAATAAATTAGATGAATAACTGCATTAGTAGATATAAAATGTTTAAGTTATTCCATAATTAATAAAACTTCTCTATATTCCAGGAAGCTAATGGAAAATGACAGGGAGAACATTAATGGATATTTGTGGACCTAAAAAGCAATGATTAATAACACTATTATTTTTATTTCAGATCTGCATAGACAAGATTCATGCATTCAGGATTTATTAGAAATATGAAATATATTATATTCATGTTGGGATGCAGTGCAATACTGAATATGAAATATGCTGTGTTTGTATATAAATGTGGGGAAACGACCTGGTAAAATTTTAAATGGATTTTAAGATAATCAGTTAGCAGTATAAATTACTTTGATGTAATATGATATTAAAAAGAATGCTGATGTTTCATATTAAAATAATCAGAAGGAATAATGTGACATAGTACAATACATTTGAACATGTAAATTATCAATGTAAAGAAATTATGGCATTTATTACACATTTTAAAGAAATATTTTTAAATGTTAGAAATGATTGAATGTATTGCTGTTTATCATGCTGCCCCCCGATGGCTAAAATCCGGTGTTGCGATGCAAGAATTACAGCCAAAAGACAATTGGTTGTTAACAAAGATGCATCTTCCCTAGCAACATACATTTCCAAAATGAACAAATCACAAAGCAGATCCGTAGGGCCTCCCATTTTTCTCACCTATGATTAGACAATATAAGTTGTATGCAGGATAGAAGAAGGACTGGCTGCTGATGATTTTGCTGAACTGACTGAAAACTGTTGCGTGGGACACAGTCAAACTATAAGCAAAGTGGGCCATACTCTTTCTTATCAATTGCAATTACACTTATCTTTATATGAGGTGGGACAAACAAGTTTTGAAGCTGAATTATCGATTTGGTCAATTTTGGTGATATATGGTTGTTCTAATTTTTTAATATTTTAAACAAAGGTTATTGGTAAGACCATAGTCAAATTGTAGTTAATAGATTTAAAGGGGCAATCAGTATCTTAACCTTGTATTCATAGCCTGTGTATGTTAAACAAATCCTTGATGCTAAGTAATTTAACCTGGTAATTAAGAATTTATTTCAGCTTAGACATAGGAGTTGGTTGTTTGCACAAATAATATATACAATTTCTGGTGTTTTAAGAGTGTATATTGTCTTATTGTTTAACTAAACACTGTTGAAATTGTACCAGTCTGAATGTTAGTGGCTAATATCTTGGAATCTCATTGTGTTAATTGAATGAAATTCAATTGTGAATAAGGTTAGTTATAAGTTACAATTTGGTTTGCTTTATAAAAAGTATAGCATTATTAAAATAGTTTTAAACGTGTATAGTATTGATTCATATTCTTGTTCCTACAAATATATTTCAAAGTGTTTATAGATATTAACTAATAAAAATAATTCAGGAATTGATATTAATTTTATGGTCTAGTATATGCATATTTTATTGGGGTTCAGTTTAAAGGATAATTATTAAATATATTGTGTTATAACCCGGCCATATACTGACATATTATTTGGAGGCACTGCTGAGGTATTATTAATATTTATCATATTGATATAACATATTTGTAGTAAATAGAAATTTTTATAAAAAAGAGAAAAAAAATCATATTTCGAAATTAATATTTTGAAAATATAGTTTTTTTAAATTGAAATATTGATTTTCATATTTTGAGATTAATATTGATATTTTGAAATATTATTAAAGAAACATTTTTAGAAAAAATAAAAATATTAATTTTTCATATTTCAAAATTAATCAAAATATTAATTTTTCATATTCAAAATTCATAAAAATAATAATTTTTCATATTTCAAAATTAATAAAAATATTAATTTTTCATAGTTCAAATTTAATATTAACCCTTTGAGTGCTAACGACGGCTCTGAGCCGTCGCACAGTTTCCCACTCTGGTACTAATGACGGCTCAGGCATCTAAGCAGCTACAGACCCCCAAGACCCACTGTTGGAAAGGTAATCACCTAACCTTTCCAACAGTGTATGTCTTGGGGATCTGAGGAAGTAAAAAAAAAAAAAACTTAAAAAAGTTTTAGCACCCAGGTGGGAAAGTGCTTAGCACTCAAAGGGTTAATATTTTTTGAAAATATAAAAATTGTTTCTCTCTTATTGGTAAAAATTGTATTAGCGTTTTTATTTAACTAAATACTAAGCCAATATAATAATGTCTATTACTAGGAGTGAATCATTTAATTCTGTACATAACGTTGAAAATTGTGCCCTTACAATACCCCTTACTCGAGGTGAGGTCGTTAAGAGGGACATTATAGGCCACATTAAAGAGAGGTTTAATATTGTGGGTGAATTCAATGATTACATGAATATGCTTGAAATTAAGGCTAAAAATATTGCCATTGATGATGATAGGTGGAATGAAAAAAGTGAATTATTCCAAGAATTATTAATAATTAATCAATGCAAGTTTCTCAAAAAGAGAGACAAACTAACACTAAAATCTGGGCCCCTTGTGATATGCATTATTGACAAAATGTCGCTATATCTCATAGAGAAAGAATTGCAAATACAGAGGCTATAAAATAGTATTCGTTTCTCACACAGATGCGAAGAGAATTTAAAAATAGCCGAAGATAAAATTGATGAGTTTGCCCAAGACATAGCACCCTTAGATAAGCATAACTTAGATTTACTAGCAAAAGATACAAGAGTTAAATAAACAGCTCACGCAACGCCAGAGAGAATTAAGTGATTTAAAAAGGTCATATCGCCATAATGAAAACCCCTCTATTAACAGGGAGAATAATGCAGATAATTCTAACTCCCTTATAGAATGCATCAGGGACGAAATGCAGAAATATATGGAAGAGTGTAGACAAATGACCCCTGTTGGGTCAGAAATAGACTTCCCAAATAGACAATCACCTCATGATGTAAATTTAGGGAGCTGCTGTAACTCAGCTGATGAGGGGGAGGGAAACTCTAATAGAGAGTCAGAGGGCGGAGTTAATTACCCAAATAGCCCACGTAGTACTAATGTACGTAGGGGATCTCCCCATAGTGAAAATAGGGAACACTCCAACCCCAAAATTAAGGCTCCTAGAGAATCCCAAAATAAGTCTAATAAGGTATATGACTCCCATAAAATAATTACTTTCCTAAAGGATGCAGTACCTAGATTCTCTCACAAGGGAACAAACTCTGTAATTGATCACTTAGAGGCCTTTGAAAATGCATTAGCTATAATGAATGTTACAAGTGAGCAGTCAAAAATTGAATTTCTGCCCTGGGTATTTGAAGGTAAACATCACAAATTCTTTGCTTCACTAAAGGATATGAATATTCATTCCTGGAGTGAAGCAAAACGACAGTGCAGAAACAGGGCCGGATTGGGCAGCCGGGATACCGGGAAAAATCCCGGTGGGCCGCCTGCCTGCAGCTCAGCTGGGCTGCCTGGGCTCAGAGCCAGCTGAGCTGTTGGCTGGCTGCTGCAGTGCTGCTGCTAACTGTCTAAGTCCTGCTGCTGCTAACTGTCTAAGTCCCAGTCCCACACACACTGACTCCAGCAGCACTCATATCATATATAAAATATATTTATTATTATTATCAATCAAGTTCAAGTTACAACTTTACTTGTCTCTACTCTCTTAGTATAATGTGGGGCCGGGGGTCAGGTGGGGTGGGCCGGCGGCGGCGGGGGCTACGGCTTATGAGGTGACTGAGTGACATCACAACGGGCAGTCGGGCACGGGCACACTGAGCGATCAGAGCGACTGAGTAGTGAGAGATCGCTGACTGAATCTGTGTTGTGTAGTTCTCACAGGTGAGGTGACGCGCCTGCACGCAAGTGCGCAACTGCGCATGCGTATGTCAGCGATAGAGCCGTTTTGAGAGGAGAAAGGATAGAAGCAGCAGGCAGGTGGCAGCAGGCCACGTGGTCACATGTGGGAGCAGGGCGAGTCACAGAGTGAGTGTGTGAGGACTCCTGTCTGAGTGACACACACAAAAAAACGGCGGCAACTTGGCAAGCAAGTGAAGTTGGCTTGGCAACTTGGGGGCAGCCAGTTGGCACTGCAGTGAGTCACTGGATTAGCAATCAAAATCGAATCGATCAGACATCACATCATCAAAATCATCACGGTATGTTATGTACTAGTAGTACTACTAGTATATATTTTTTAATAATTAAATGTGAAAGTGAATGAAGAATGATATGAATCATATGTCATTATGATGTGAACATGAACAGTGAGTCAACACAGTTTTAATTATTAATGTCAATGTGTGAATATGTATATGTGATTTGAATGAATGAGCCTCCAGTATTGTTTGATGATTAAGTGAAACCCTTGAAGCACCATCCCTGCCTGCAAATAATGTGTGCAACGCACAGCAGTACACAGCAGCATTTCAGACTCTCTCAGGCAGTACTCAGGAACATTACAGCAAATATGACTGAGACACTACGCTGCTGTGTGCCGTGGGTTGCACACATTATTTGCAGGCAGGGATGGTGCTTCAAGGGCCTTTCCTTATTGTCTGCACTCTGCACTGTGTATGCTGTCAAATTTGTAGGAGGACAGAGAGTTTTGAGTGAGCTGCCTTCGTTCTGACTGCAATAGGGGCAGAAATATTGCAGGAGGTGACAATACACCGGGAGGGCTGAGGAGGGGAGCCAAACAGAGTCCCAGAGAATGGAGTGGAGCTGAAAATAAAAGTTAAGAAAGCATCCTACGTGTGTAAATAAGTGAGTCATGTGCTGCTTTTAATTACTTTGTTAGGCAGTTAGTTCGCAAGCAGTGGAAAGCTGGTGTGGCCCCCCTGGATCATCTGTTCCTGGCTTCTGCATTGACTGCAACTACAGACTGACTGTGCAAGAGAAGTGACTTATGACTGTATCTAGTTCTGCTGTAATAGTGAGAGGATTCTTTGTAGATTAGCTGCATGCATGAGCAGTCACTATCTATGCAGACCGGAGAGCAGAATGCAGATATAACCACCAAGCAGATAACGTGCAGCTCTGTTTACTGAGTGTTACCTTAACCCTGTGACTCCAGTCTACCCCCTCTCTTTTCCCAGCTGTAGTGAGAACCTGTGTATATAAGCCGAGACCTCCCTAATGACTGCATCTCTCAATGCCCTCCACACATTTTCCACCATCCTAAACAGGAAATACATTATCCTCAGAGTCAGAGACCCAGCCCACCCACTCCCAGTTTAACCCTTTTGCTGCAGGGAGGCTGCATTGGTTACACTATCTGGTTTGTGTCAGGGTAGGTTAGTTTTTTTATGGGGGTTTCTATTACATATATAATTTATAATGATCACTTTTCATATCTTGTTTAAAGTATCTTGGTGACCTCACTATGCAAGGCTTCTAATTTTCAATACTAACATTGATCACTAAAAACAATTTCAAGTAATAATGTTTAGACTGGCAAAGTGCTCCAATTATTTTAATGTTATATTTAACCTCACTACCACTATTGTGTATGTGTGTTGTGCATGCGTATCTCATTTATATATATATATATATATATATATATATATATATATATATTTCTCTTGTTAAGTGTATCCAGTCCACGGATCATCCATTACTTATGGAATATATTCTCCTTCCCAACAGGAAGCTGCAAGAGTCCACCCACAGCAAAGCTGCTATATAGCTCCTCCCCTAACTGCCATATTCAGTCATTCTCTTGCAAGCCTCAACATAGATAGGAGGTTGTGAGAGTCTGTGGTGCTTTCTACTTAGTTTATTCTTCAATCAAAAGTTTGTTATTTTTAAATGGCACCGGAGTGTGCTGTTTATCTCAGGCAGTATTTGGAAGAAGAATCTGCCTGCGTTTTTCTATGATCTTAGCAGACGTAACTAAGATCCATTTGCTGTTCTCACACATTCTGAGGAGTGAGGTACTTCAGAGGGGGAATGGCGTGCAGGTTTTCCTGCAGATAAGGTATGTGCAGTAAAATATTTTTCTAGGAATGGAATTGACTAAGAAAATACTGCTGATACCGAAGTAATGTAAGTAAAGCCTTAAATGCAGCGATAGCGACTGGTATCAGGCTTATTAATAGAGATACATACTCTTGTAAAAATGTGTTTTAAAACGTTTGCTGGCATGTTTAATCGTTTTTTAACATATGTTTGGTGATAAAACTTATTGGGGCCTAAGTTTTTTCCACATGGCTGGCTTAAATTTTGCATAGAAACAGTTTCCTGAGGCTTTCCACTGTTATAGTATAAAAGTTACAGTTGGTGCAGTTAAAATTACAAACAGTGACATTCAGCTTCCCTCAGCAGTCCCCTGCATGCTATAGGACATCTCTGAAGGGCTCAAAAGGGCTTCAAAAGTAGGAGCTGTTATGACTGTTTAAAACATATTTTTCGTTTTGTTAATCTGTTTTTTGTATTAAGGGGTTAATCATCCATTTGCAAGTGGGTGCAATGCTCTGCTAACTTGTTACATACACTGTAAAAATTTTGTTAGTTTAACTGCCTTTTTTCACTGTTATTTCAAATTTTGGCAAAATTTGTTTCTCTTAAAGGCACAGTAACGTTTTATATATTTGCTTGTTAACTTGATTTAAAGTGTTTTCCAAGCTTACTAGTCTCATTATTAGTCTGTTCTAACATGTCTGACATAGAGGAAGCTCTGTGTTCATTATGTTTTAAAGCCATGGTGGAACCCCATCTTAGAATGTGTACCAGATGTACTGATTTCATGTTAAACAATAAAGATCATTTTTTGTCTTTAAAAACATTATCACCAGAGGATTCTGTCGTGGGGGTAGTTATGCCGACTAACTCTCCCCACGTGTCAGACCTTTTGACTCTCGCTTTAGGGACTCACACTCAAATGGCGCCAAGTACATCAAGGGCACCCATAGCGTTTCTTTACCAGGGGATTCTGTTGAGGGGAAAGTTATGCCGACTAACTCTCCCCACGTGTCAGACCCTTCGACTCCCGCTTCAGGGACTCACGCTCAAATGGCGCCAAGTACATCAAGGGCGCCCATAGCGTTTATTTTACAAGACATGGCAAAGGTGGTGAATAATATTCTGGCAGCAGTATTAGTCAGACTACCTGAAATTAAAGGAAAGCAGTTAGCTCTGGGGGTAGATACAGAGCATACAGACGCTTTAAGAACCATGTATGATACTACCTCACAATATGCTTAGTCTGTGGGTGATTTTTTTTTTTTTTTTTGACTCAGGGAAGATGATTTAACCTGATTCTGATATTTCTACATTTAAAATTTATGCTTGAGAACCTCCACTTGTTGCTCAGGGAGGCTTTGGCTGCTCTGAATGAATGTGTACAATCGCAGGGCCAGAGAAATTGTGTAGACTGGATAAATAATATGCAGTGCCGGTGTGTACTGATGTTTTTCCAATACCTAAAGAGGTTTACTAAAATTTTTTTTAATAAGGAATGGGATAGACCAGGTGTGCCGTTCTCTTCCCCTCCTATTTTTTAGAAGAATGTTTTCTAATAGTTACCACCACACGGGACTTCTGGCAGACAGTTCCTAAGGTGGAGAGAAGAGTTTCTACTCTAGCTAAGCGTACCACTACCTCTGACGAGGACAGTTGTGCTTTTTAGATCCAATGGATAAAAAATGTTTATTCAACAGGGTTTTATCCTGCAGCCCCTTGCATACATTGCTTCTGTCACTGCTGCTGCGGCGTTCTGGGTTGAGTCTCTTGATGAGGCTTTGCAGTTAAGCGACTCCATTGGATGAATATATTTGACAAGCTTATGCTAGCCAATTCCTTTGTTTTCTGATGCCTTGTTCATTTGACTAGACTAACGGCTAAGAATTCTGTTTTTTACTATACTGGCGCGCAGAGCGCTATGGCTTATATCATGGTCAGCTGTCGTGACTTTAATAAATAAGCTACTTAACTTCCCTTCAAGGGGCAGACCCTATTCGGGCCTGGTTTGAAGGAGATTATTGCTTATATCACTGGAGGAAAAGGTCATGCCCTTCCTCAGGATAGGTCTAAATCAAGGGCAAAAAAAAAAAAAAAAGTCTAATTTTCGTACCTTTTAAAAACTTCAGGGCAGGTGTGGCATCCTCTTCCTCTAAGGCAAAACAAGAGGGAATTTTTGCTCAGTCCAAGGCGGTCTAGAGACAATCGGACCTGGAACAAAGATAAGCAGGCAAGGAGCCTGCTGCTGCCTCTAAGGCAGCATGAAGGAACGGACCCCTATCCGGTAACGGATCCTATAGGGGGCAGACTTTCATTCTTTGCCCAGGCGTGGGCAAGAGATGCCCAGGATCCCTAGGCATTGGAATTTATATCCCAGAGATATTTTCTGGATTTCAAAGATTCCCCCCCAAAAAAAGGGGAGATTTCGCCTTTCACAATTATCTGCAAACCAGATAAAGAAGGAGGCATTCTTACATTGTGTACGAGATCCATCCAGTTCCAAGAGAGGAACAGGGACAGAGTTTTTACTCAAATCTGTTTGTGGTTCCCAAGGAGAGGGAACCTTCAGACCTATTTTGGATCTAAAGATCTTAAACAAATTCCTCAGAATTCCGTCATTTAAGATGGAAACTATTCGTACCATCTTAACTATGATCCAGGAGAGTCAATAGAGGACTACAATGGATTTGAAGGATGCTTATCCTCACATTGTGATGCATAAAGATCACCATCGTTTTTCAGGTTTGCCTTTCTAGACAGGCATTACCAGTTTGTAGCTCTTTCCTTTGGGATATCTACAGCCCCAAGAATCTTTATGGAGGTTCTGGGGTCGCTTTGGCGGTCCTTAGACCGCGGGGCATAGAAGTGGCCCCTTATTTAGACGACATCCTGATACAGGCGTCAAACATCCAAATTGCCCAGTCTCATACGGACGTAGTACTGGCATTTCTGAGATCACATGGGTGGAAAGTGAACAAGGAAAGAGTTCTCTATCCCCAATCTCAAGGGTTTCCCTCCTAGGGACTCTGATAGATTCTGTAGAAATGAAAATTTACCTGACGGAGTCCAGGTTATCAAAGTTTCTAAATTTCTGCCGTGTTTTTTTCATCCCATCCGCGCCCTTCGGTGGCTCAGTACATGAATGAAATCGGCTTAATGGTAGCGGCAAGGGACATAGTACCGTTTGCACGTCTACATTTCAGACCGCTGCAACTATGCA
Organism: Bombina bombina; assembly: GCF_027579735.1. NCBI lineage: Eukaryota > Metazoa > Chordata > Amphibia > Anura > Bombinatoridae > Bombina > Bombina bombina. The sequence continues at coordinate 622,572,966 of NC_069500.1, read as the reverse complement.
TGCTCAGTCAGAGGAACGGGGATTACACAGATTTGTCCCCATGTTAAACCTGGACCAAGAGACCAGAGATTCTCTTCTCTGGTGACTATGTCGGGTCCATCTGTCCAAGGGTATGACCTTCCGCAGGTCAGATGGGACAATTGTTACAATAGATGCCAGCCTTTTAGGTTGGGATGCAGTCTGGAACTCCCTGAAGGCTCAGGGATAGTGGACTTAGGAGGAGACCCTCCTTCTAATAAATATTCTGGAACTGGGAGTGATATTCCATGCTCTTCAGACTTGGCCTCAGTTAGCAACTCTGAGGTACATCATACTCAGTCGGACAATATACACGACTGTGGCTTACATCAGCCATCAAGGGGGAACAGAAGTTCCCTAGCGATGTTAGAAGTCTTACAATAATTCACTGGACAGAGACTCACTCTTGTCTATCAGCTATCCATATCCCAGGTGTTGAGAACTGGGAGGTGGATTTTCTAAGTCGTCAGACTTTTCTTCCGGGGGAGTGGGATTTCCTCCGGAGGTCAAGACCAAGCAGGAGAGGGCTTTGGTGTTTTTGACAGCGCCTGCGTAGCCACGCAGGACCTGGTATGCAGATCTGGTGGACATGTCATCCTTTCCATCACGGTCTCTGCTTCAGAGACAGGTCCCTCTACCTCAGGGTCCTTTCAACCATCTAAATAGAATCAATCTGAGATGGACTGCCTGGAGACTGAACGCTTGATGTTATCAAAGCATGGCTTCTCCGAGTCAGTCATTGATACCTTAATACAGACATGAAAGCCTGTCTCTAGGAAAATTGAACATAGATATGGTGTAAATATCTGATTGTTATGAATCCAAGGGTTACTCATGGAGTAAAGTCTGGATTCCCAGGATATTATCTTTTCTCCAAGATGTTTTTGAGAAAAGGGTTGTCAGCTAATTCCTTAAAAGGGGACAGATTTTTACTCTGTCTATTTTTTTGCACAAGCGTCTGGCAGGTATTCTAGACGTTCAGGCATTTGGTCAGGCTTTGGTTAGATCCAAGCCTGTGTTTAAAACTGTTGCTCCGCCATGGAGCTTAAACCTGATTCTTAAGGTTCTTCAAGAAGTTCCGTTTGAACCTTTTTTGTTCCATAGATATCAATCTTTATCTTGGAAAGTTCCTTTTGGGTAGCTAATTCCTCGACTCGTAGAGTCTCCAAGTTATCTGTGTTACAATGTGATTCTCCTTATCTGGTCCTTCGTACGGATAAGGTAGTCCTGCGTACCAACCTGGGTTTTTTCCTAAGGTGGTATCTAACAAGTACATCACTCAAGAGATAGTTGTTCCATGCTTGTATCCTAATCCTTCCTCAAAGAAGGAACGTCTATTACACAATATTGGACGTGGTTTGTGCTTTAAAGTTTTACTTACAAGCTACTACAGTTTTCATCAAACGTTCACCTTGTTTGTTGTCTATTCTGGACAGAGGAGAGGTCAAAAGACTTCAGCAGCCTCTCTGTCTTTTTGGTTAAAAAGCATAATTCATTTAGCTTATGAGACTGCTGGACAGCAGCCTCCTGAAGGGATTACAGCTCATTCTACTAGAGCTGTGGTTTTCACTTGGGCCTTTTTTAAATGTGGCTTCTGTTGAACAGATTTACAAGACGGAGTCTTGGTCTGCGCTTCATATTTTTCAAATTTAACAAATTTGATACCTTGCTTCTTCGGAGGCTATTTTTGGGAGAAAGGGTTTTTTACAGGCAGTGGTAACTTCCGTTTAAGTACCTGCCTTGTCCCTCCCATCATCCGTGTACTTTAGCTTTGGTATTGGTATTCCATAAGTAATGGATGATCCGTGGACTGGATACACTTAACAAGAGAAAACATAATTTATGCTTACCTGATAAATTTATTTCTCTTGTAGTGTATCCAGTCCATGGCCCGCCCTGTCACTTTAAGGCAGGTAATTTTTTCATTTGAACTACAGTCACCACTGCACCCTATGGTTTTTCCTTTCTCTGCATGTTTTCGGTCGAATGACTGAATATGGCAGTTAGGGGAGGAGCTATATAGCAGCTTTGCTGTGGGTGGACTCTTGCAGCTTCCTGTTGGGAAGGAGAATATATTCCATAAGTAATGGATGATCCGTGGACTGGATACACTACAAGAGAAATAAATTTATCAGGTAAGCATAAATTATGTTATATATATATAATTTTTTTAACTGAGGGGAGGGGCTTATTTTAAGGGGTGGGTATAGCGTGCCACCAGCTTCAAGATTCACCAGCCACCACTGATTTTATATATATATACAGGTAGCCCTCAGTTTACGCCGGGGCTAGGTTCCAGAAGGAATGGTTGTAAATCGAAACCATTGTAAATTGAAACCCAGTTTATAATACAAGTCAATGGGAAGTGAGGAAGATAGGTTCCAGGCCCCTCTCAAAATTGTCATGAGTAACAACTAATACATTATTTGTTAAGCTTTTAAATGAAGACTTTAAATGCTAAACAGCATTATAAACCTAATAAAATAATCGCACAACACAGAATATATAATTAAACTAAGTTAAATGAGCAAAAACATTTGCTAAACAGCATTATACCCCTAATAATATAATCACACAACACAAACTTTGCTTGCATTTTTCTACAAACAGTTCTTTCTATGCATTCCAATCTGGACTGATTTATAGACAGGAAGATCTTGTTCCTTTGAAATCTGCTCGATAGCTCAGGCCTGGTTAAACTGATTAATTTCAGCTTGCTTGGCTTTGCTGCAACACAAGCAGACAGCTCCCCCTACTGGCTATTTTAATAAATGCACTGCTTCTCAATGCTTTTCAATAGCAGTCACATGACTGGAAAAAAAGGTTGTTATTCTGAAACGGTGTAAATCGAACCGTTGTAAAACGAGGGCCACCTGTATATATATATATATATATATATATATATATATATATATATATATATATATATATATATATATATATATATATATATACACAGTGTATATGTGTGTATACATATATATATATATATATATATATATATATATATATATATATATGTAGCTTTGACCGATTACAGGGCTGTTGGGCTTGTCTAAAATTTTTCCAGGGCTGCTTTTTATTCCCAGTCCGGCCCTGTGCAGAAAATAATTCAGGCAACATCGCACTAAAACTGCAGCGAAAATAGCTGTATATGGTTTAAAATGTAGTGCAAATCAAAGTCCCATAGAATTCCTTTCCATACTGAAAAATGCGTACAGTATGGCTGAAGATAATCCCATATTTGAATGCTCAGAATTTGTGAATTTATTTGTTGAAGCACTGCCCGCACCCATCAAAATTAATTTAGCTAGAGATTTTGATGAGAATTGCTCATTGGAGTGGCTGATCAAAGAAAGTACAAAGTTATACTCTATTCAGCAGTCCGGTGAACAGGGGATTAAGAGGGAATCAAAACCCAAAATTGTGGCAGAAACTAGGGTGTCACCTAGCCCCCTCAATTTGGAGTCTAAAAAGAAAACCTATGCGGAGGTGACCAGAGGAAACAGGCCATCTCCACAGAGGCTTAACTCTACCCCTCCCCCAACACGGGCTGAGGCACAGAGAGACTATACCCAAAGTGGGGGACATACACAGGTAAATAATTACTCCCAAAGAGCCCACAAAATAATTAGTACCCCCGCAAGGGTAGATACAATAAATGGCGAAGATATTCTCAGGGTAACCAGACACCCCAAGTAAATAATGCTCCCCAAAATACTAACGCTGAACAAGCTGAACTCCAGGGGCAACCACACCAGGATAGAAACAGCGGCCCTGATTCTGAGCAGTGTTAATTTTGACAGCAAATTTCGATTTAGTCTTAGTTTTAGTCTTTTGACTAAAATGGCATTTTAGTATTAGTCGTATTTTAGTAATCTGAATTGTTTTAGTTTTAGTCTAGTTTTAGTCGACTAAATCTCCATTATATTTTAGTTGACTAAAAGGGGTTGTTAAAGTGTAATGCATTATTTAAGCATTTCTCTATAATTTGCAAACTGATGATATACTCCAGGAGTAAACATAACACCTGTTATTTATAGTATTAAGGTTTAAAAACGCAATACAGACACAGATTTAGCAGTAGTGATATATAACATCTTAATTAAACTTTAAATTAAATAAAACCAAGTTTCATAAACAAACAAAAGTGCAACTTTAAAATATAAAAAACTAAAAATGTAAACTGTATTGCACATATTACCCAATATAAAAACTGTTAATAATTAAAACAAGTATCGAGTAACTCAACACAACAAAAAGTTTCTGCAGCTAGCACAGGCAGAGCATAAGTTAAACCCATACTCGTGGGTTATGCTTATTTCTATAGGAAAAATTAATTGATTGTTCACAGATTCGAAAAATTTTCAGCAACGATATAAGCACTGTTCTAGAACTTCCAAACTCATTATATACTCCTGTAGTAAAGGTTTATTAACCTGTTTTTATTTATGGTATTAAGGTTTGAACATGCAATTTAGATTTAACAGATTTAACTGTTGTGGTATATAACATGTCTTTATCTTAAAATTTAATAAAATTAAGTTTTGAAAATTTGACAAAAGAGCAGTAATTAGATATAGATTGATTATAACACCTTGCATAAAATGTTTTTGTCAGCAAATTTTTATTTAGTTTTAGTCATAGGGGCCTATCTATCAAGCTCCGAAAGGAGCTTGACGGCCCGTGTTTCTGGTTTCGCCAGAAACAGCAGATATGAAGCAGTGGTCTAAAGACCGCTGCTCCATAACCTGTCCGCCTGCTCTGAGCAGGAGGACAGACATCGCCAGATATCAACCCGATCGAGTACGATCGGGTTGATTGACACCCCCCTGCTGGCGGCCCATTGGCCACGAGTCTGCAGGGGGCGGCGTTGCACCAACAGCTCTTGTGAGCTGCTGGTGCAATGCTGAATACGGAGAGCGTATTGCTCTCCGTATTCAGCGAGGTCTGGCGGACCTGATCTGCACTGTCGGATCAGGTCCGCCAGACTTTGATAAATATAGGCCATAGTCTTTTGACTAAAATGTCATTTTGATTTAGTTTTAGTCATAGTCTTTTGACTAAAATGCTATTTTAGTTTTAGTCGTATTTTAGTCATCAGAATTTCTTTAGTTTTATACTTATTTTAGTCTAGTTTTAGTCGACGAAATTAACTCTGATTCTGAGGGGACCCAATGGTCCAGGAATCATTATTATGGGGCATCAAGAGATAGGCCCAGGGGTAGAGGTAACTTGTACGATCAAGTAGATCAGATTTATAACCAGTTAAATCGGTTGAGCGAACAATTTGCTAATATGAGTCAACCTTTTACGGCTCAGCAACCGAAGAATACTTTTTTAGGGGTACGGCCAGTGGTCAGCAGTGGACCACAGGCACAGTCATAAATACTGCAGTATTACCTGAAAGGAAGGGGAGAGATATATAAAATATAATGATAGATGTCAAAAATGGTACTAATCATGTTCTCTCCCCACAGACCGGAAACGGACGATTTAGTTGTGATGACAAGCAACCTCAGCCGGGAAAAATGAACAAATCTCTTCCTTTGCAGCATTCTCTAAACCTTATTTCCACAGTTGCAGTACACAAGAACCCAGTCTACCCTGTCATAGAGGAGACCGGTAAGAGTGAAGTCTCTTCTGCATCAGGTAACACAGCGGATTCAGGTAACACGTGGCGAAGCCCACAAGTGTGCAATCATGCCAATTTTATGTGTGAAATGATAGAAACTGCAGGGAGATATTATGTATTAGCTGAGCTGCAGGATTCAGTATCCAACCCTATCATGGGATTAATTGATACTGGGTCTCAGGCAACTATTCTATCCCACAGGTACTACACACAGCTAAATGAGCTAACACCCCACAAACCTAAAATGAAAGAATTTGATGGTTCTCTAATAGGAGTTGGGGGTGACTTTCTAAAAGTTTACGGTACTGCATGGTTAAAATTTAAACTGGGGAACAGGGTCATAAGACACCCTGTCATTATAGTGGATCTACCCACTGATCAGTTAATAATTGGTAGTGATCTCCTGAAGCGTTTAAGCACTATAATTGATTGCATAAATAATGTAATTTGGTCAAGTAAAACGGCCAATAAATTATGAGCAATCTGGTATATCTCGCACCCGACATTACTATAACGTGGTGGAAGAGAAGTCAGATGCTGTGGATATTCATTTCAGGAATAACTCTGTACCTGAAATCACTATTTTACAAATAGATGATCAGACTCCTTTAAGTGGCTCTGATGGTAATACTTTTAAAATTTCGCCTGGAAAGATAGCGAATATTTCCTTAGACGGCGATGTATTAACCATATCTCTCCACAAGGGGGATCATAAAATCCCTAAGGGGGGTGGGCACACTCAATACCTCACAGGAATTGAGAGAGTTAAAGAGGATCTATTTATCCCGTTGCAAGTACATGACCTTGGTAAAACCAAGTATGCTAAATTGAACTTAAAACAGGAAGCTAGCTATATAAGTGAAGGCTTATTAGCGCAGATAGCTGAACCTAAAGTGATTAAATATCTTTCTCCCCAAGACCACTGTGTCCACAGCCTGGATGACAGGTTTGAAAGCTATAACATCACAGCTAAGTGCTTATTATCTGTCTCTATAGGTAATAAGTCAGTGAAGCACCTGTTTTTAGTTCTAAATACTCCCCATAATCAAATATACGTTGGCAATGATCTCTTACATAGATATGCCATAGAAATAGATTTGATTAACTCTTGCCTCTGGAGCAGGTTAAAGGGGGACCCTGAAGTATTTCAGGATGAAAGTGCAGCCCTGAAATCAAACCAGCAATTGCCATATGCTGTGAATATGCAGGTGTCTAACGATGTTATAATTCCTGCTGGGGCTGATAAATTTCTTACAGGTAAAGAAAGGTCAGAAATTAAAAACTTCTGAAACCCTAATTTGCCTCTCCCATAGAATACAAAATATGGGTATCACAATGACCTATACTCCTTTGGTAAATATTGGAACTATTCCAATACATGTTATTGTACATAACATGACCCCACAGGAAATAATCTTATCCAGGGGAACTACCATAGGATATGCGCTGTAATCAAGTTATTACACTTTTAGATTCCAGAATAATATAATTGGGCTAATACCTGAAGGATACTTAACTGAAGAACAATTAATAGAACAATCCTTTGCATCTATGCCAGAGGGTCTATTTACTATTCAGTCTATTTATCCCTTCAGCTCAGAGGAATGCATCTGTAAAATTGAAGAAGCCTCTCTGGTATTTGATCAGCCGATCAAACAGCAAGAATACCCCAATACCCCAATGGGGCAATGTAAATTATAATCAAGGGGATCTCACCTCTAGATTAGAAAAAGCCTATGAAATAGGACAGCCTGAAATCTTTCCAGGATTTCAGCAAATAGTCGAAGAGCAAATATCCTTAGCTAATGGCTGTTCCAGCGATGATGAACGCCAACAGCTACGAGAACTCCTGATGGAGTACAAGGATATTTTTGGTAGGGATTCTTATGACTGTGGTACTACAGACTTGCACATTGCAAGAATACAAACAGATCCAAATGTGCCACCTGTCTTTGTTAAACAATACAGACTTCCTTTAGCCTCATATGATTCTCTTGCAGAAATCATAAAGAACTTGGAAGAAAGGGGTATCATCCGACAGGTGCACAGCTCTTATAACAATCCTATTCTAGGTGTTCTTAAGCCCAATGGACAATGGCGTTTGTGTGCTGACTTAAGACAGCTAAACAAACGAGTGTACATGTCTGGCTGGCCTGTGCCATATATTGACCAGTGCCTAGCGCAGATGCAGGGATCCAGAATATTCACTGCCATTGATTGTGCACAGGGATATTGGACCATAAAGGTACATGAGGATGACCAGTATAAGCTGGCATTCTCATTCCAAAAGGTCCAGTATGCCGTTCAGAGACTTCCTTTTGGATACATAAATTCTGGACATGAATTTGCTGTATTCATGCATAAGGCTATGCCTGATGCACTGGAAAGGGGGACCTTATCTTATGTTGATGATGTGTTAATCAAAAGCACAGACTTTGAAAAACACATCACAGAGCTTAAACACGTCCTCAGCCAACATAAAAGGGCAGGTGTCAAATTATCCCTACAAAAAGTCCAATGGTGCCGCACTCGTGTAAACTTCTTGGGACATGAAGTTACTTCTGAAGGACTAAATCCTCAGAAGAAAAAGGTGGAAGCTATCATAAATTCTTAAAACCCAACTAACTTAAAGGAATTGAGATCATTCCTGGGTATGATGAATTATTCTCGCAAATTCATTGATAATTATGCAGAATTAGCTAAACCACTACTACTTCTTCTAAAGAAGGATGTGAAATGGCACTGGAGTGAGACTCAAGAGACAGCCATTAAGGAGCTGAAGAGAAAACTCACTCAAGCACCTTGCTTAGCATACCCTGAAGGTGGTAAACCTTTCTTCTTAGAGACAGGTTACACAGATATAAGCATGAGTGCTGTTTTATACCAAAAGCATGATAATTTAAGCAAAGTCATTGCTTATGCAAGCAAAACTCTATCCCCAGTAGAAATAGAATTTAGCGATTGCGAAAAAGCCTCTTATCTACTGTATGGGCTCTACAATATTTCCGCAGCTACATACAGGGCGAGAAAATTATTGTAGAAACGGCCCACCAGCCTTTGCTATATTTGCAAAGTGAGAGAATAAGAGATGGGAATTTGTCTAATAGCCGCATAACAGCGTGGACTCTTTCCTTACAAGGCTGGCCTTTAGAAATTCGCTACAAGCAGAATAAAAAGAATCCAGTCGCACAGGGGCTTGCTGAGCTCCAAGACTGTACTGCTAAGGATCCTGGGGAAGAATTATCAGAAGATGATTTCCTGGAGGAACAATTGCTTTCCCCATATAAAATGTACGAGGACCATTGTCAAACATTACCTTGGGTATATGTTGATGGTTGTTCTTACCACTATTGATAATGAGCGCAGACTAGTCGCTGGCATTGGTATAACTTGGGCAAATGGATTCCAAAATATATCTATAGGTTTCAACATTGGACCAAGATCCAGTCAAGTTGCAGAACTAACTGCTGTTCTAAAAACCATTGAAATGGCTATTGAACATGGTATTCATGAATTTGTAATCATTACTGACTCAAATTATGTGTGTGACAGTTTTGTTGAATACCTGCCAACTTGGAAAATAAATGACATGCAGAAAAGCAATAACAAACCAGTCAAGCATGGCAAGTTGTTCTGCAAGATTGATAATCTGGTGGTATCCAATGATTTAGCCATACACTGGAAAAAGACCAAGGGTCATTCCAGGGTTCTAGGTCCAGATAAGGAAGGCAATGATCTTGCGGATTCATTAGCCTAAAAAGGAGCCATAACTGGAGAACTCCTTAATATTGACCACTTAATGGGTGCAATTCAGGTAGAAGCCATTACCAGAAACCAGGCAAAACATCAGAGTGAGCCTAACCTGGTACAATGGAGTCAGGATTCTCCTAGTGAGGACCTGATCACTAGTCACAAAGAAGACCCCATTGTAGGCATCTTCTATAAACACATAGAAGATCCTGAAAGCAACCCCATCTCAAAAAATGATTGTATTGGCAAAGAATATCTTAGAATCTTAATGAAATCCAGATCACAATTCAAGTTACAGGATGGTTTGTTAATTAGAACCTCCAAAACTGGCATCCAGCAATGGGTAGTACCTACCAATTTCAGAGGTCTAATGTTTCAACATGCCCATGATGCTCCCACATCTGGTCATCGTGGTGCCAAACTCACGTATGAAATATTGCGTGATTATGCCTTTTGGCCACACATGTTGAAAGATGTTCAAACCTACTGTCAAGGATGTTTAATCTGTCCACAGTTCCAACCCACTGCGCCAACGCATAGAGCGCCATTGCAGAAAAGGGGGATGGTAATGCCATGGTCAGATATACAAATTGATTTTATTGGTCCAGTAACTAGGTAATCGAGAGGTAACAAATACATGTTAACAGTGACATGCCTGTTCACTAAATGGGTAGAGTGCATCAGTGCACCTAACAATAATGCTGAAACATGTGCAGCATTGCTCATCAACCATGTGTTTTCCAGATTTGGTTTGCCCCAAAGAATCAAATCAGATCGGGGAACCCACTTCACTAGCTAAGTGATGACCAAAATGTGGAAAATACTAGGGGTAAAAAGAAAGCTCCATATTGCTTATAGAGCTGCCTCAAGTGGTGGTGTAGAGTGTTACAACCAGTCCATTGTTAAAATCCTAAAAACAATTGTGAGTGAAACGGGTAAAGACTGGGATATAAAACTACCTCTAGTCTTAATGGCATTAAGAGCAACTCCAAGTAGTGCTACCAAGATGTCACCTTTTGAATTGATGACTGGTAGAAGAATGGTTCTACCTCAGCATCTACTGTACCGTACATCAGACCAAACTTGATAAACGCTGCCAATACACATCAATATGTGGAGAACCTAAGAAAGCACCTGCAATATGCCTTTGCATTTGCTCAAAGGAACTTGGAAAAAGCTGCAACTGCCAATAAAACCTATTATGATCTCAAAACGTCCAAAATGGAATATGAAATAAATGATAAAGTTTATCTTTATAACTTTGGAAGAGATCAGGTTAAGGAAAAGAAATTTCTCCCATCATGGAAAGGTCCTTTTGTCATTACTGACAAAATATCTCCAGTGGCCTATAAAATAAGGATCCCCAAAAGTGATAGTTTCATAGATAAATGGGTCCATATCAATCAGTTGCGAGCGTGTCATCCTAGGTCCCAACTACAAGTCATAGAGGCAGAATGAAATGTCATATCCCCAAATGCACTAAAAACATACTGTAGTTTAAAGATGCCTAGCTGATAAGCATGAAGGCTCAAAAATGACGGACTCTCTAGATAGAAGGCTGTCTATGATGTGTACGGTCAACACACTCACCAAATACCACTGACTTTAAGCCAATTCAAATACATGTGTCCTACATCTATTTAAAATTGGAAGGGGGATTTATGTCAAGGTATAGGTGAAGATTAATATATATATATATACATATATATTATTATATATTTGGCCTATCAGCACCAAATGATTCATGCATTCATAAAACATTAAATGCATTGAATTGAAACCCATATTCAATCCTCCCCCATTCAGTATGCAAAGTTAAAATGCATCCAAGTGAGGACAATAAAACATTTGGTTTACTTAACTTTAACAGCAATTTCAAAAGACCATATGGTCACTACCTTGAAATGTGTGATAAAATCTCCTACTCCTTACAAAGTAGCCTAAAAGTCTGGAGTAAGTGACATATTTTGTGGGAAAGTAACCATTTACATTTCAATGCAAATTAGTCCCTGCTGTGTAATTGAAAATTTGACCAGCTAAAAACACATGTTTTTAAATTATACTCTTAAACCCCCATTGTTTAAATGCTGCATAGAAATGAATACATGTGTATATATATATATATATATATATATATATATATGTATTACATGTCTATAATAAAATTCAGATTGAAATAAATTAGATGAATAACTGCATTAGTAGATATAAAATGTTTAAGTTATTCCAGAATTAATACAACTTCTCTATATTCCAGGAAGCTAATGGTAAAATGACAGGGTGAACATTAATGGATATTTGTGGACCTAAAAAGCAATGATTAATAACACTATTATTTTTATTTCAGATCTGCCTAGACAAGATTCATGCATTCAGGATTTATTTGAAATATGAAATATATTATATTCATGTTGGGATGCAGTGCAATACTGAATATGAAATATGCTGTGTTTGTATATAAATGTGGGGAAATGACCTGGTAACATTTTAAATGGATTTTAAGATAATCAGTTAGCAGTATAAATTACTTTGATGTAATATGATATTAAAAAGAATACTGATGTTTCATATTAAAATAATCAGAAGGAATAATGTGACATAGTACAATACATTTGAACATGTAAATTATTAATGTAAAGAAATTATGGCATTTATTACACATTTTAAAGAAATATTTTTAAATGTTAGAAATTATTAAATGTATTGCTGTTTGTTTGTCATGCTGCCCCCGATGGCCAAAATCTGGTGTTGCGATGCAAGAATTACAGCCAAAAGACATTGGTTGTTAACAAAGATGCATCTCCCTAGAAACATACATTTCCAAAATGAGCAAATCACAAAGCAGATCCGTAGGGCCTCCCATTTTTCTCGCCTATGATTAGACAGTATAATTTGTATGCAGGATAGAAGAAGGACTGGCTGCTGATGATTTTGCTGAACTGACTGAAAACTGTTGCGTGGGACACAGTCAAACTATAAGCAAAGTGGGCCATACTTTTTCTTATCAATTGCAATTACACTTATCTTTATATGAGGTGGGACAAAAACGTTTTGAAGCTGAATTATCGATTTGGTCAATTTTGGTGATGTATGGTTGTTCGAATTGTTTTAATATTTTAAACAAAGGTTATTGGCAAGACCATAGTCAAATTGTATTTAATAGATTTAAAGGGGCAATCAGTATCTTAACCTTGTATTCATAGCCTGTGTATGTTAAACAAATCCTTGATGCTAAGTAATTTAACCTGGCAAACATATAGATATATATATCTTAGAATTTGTCTTAACTGTAGGTAATTAAGAATTTATTTCAGCTTAGACATAGGAGTTGGTTGTTTGCACAAATAATATATACAATTTTTGATGTTTTAAGAGTGTATATTGTCCTATTGTTTAACTAAACACTGTTAAAATTGTACCAGTCTGAATGTTAGTGGCTAAAATCTTGGAATCTCATTGTGTTAATTGAATGAAATTCAATTGTGAATAAGGTTATTTATAAGTTACAATTTGGTTTGCTTTATAAAGAGTATAGCATTATTAAAATAGTTTTAAACGTGTATAGTATTGATTCATATTCTTGTTCCTACAAATATATTTCAATGTGTTTATAGATATTAACTAATAAAAATAATTCAGGAATTTATATTAATTTTATGGTACAGTATATGCATATTTTATTGGGGTTCAGTTTAAAGGATAATTATTAAATATATTGTGTTATAACCTGGCCATATACTGACATATCTATACATAATTAAGCATTTTATATTAGAATCTCAAAGTGTTTAATGTCAGCAGAGTCAGGAGTTTTAATTTGGAAAGAGAGTCTTGTGAAGATGCTTCATGCTTCAGCACCCCAGTAACAGTTGCTACTGAAGAAACCATGGGGAAAATGTATTAAATGGTTAACGGTGTCCAAAGACTGATAATACACACAACATACACAGAGGTGTCATGCACAGTACAGTTGACTTTAGTGGATGTTTTCACCCTTAATGATTTAACTGGCTGGTGAGCAAAGGAGGAGGGCAAAGTCAACAGACTAGTGGCTCAGAGGGTAACTTTGGATAGCTTTGGAGCGTTTATGCTACCTGCTTTTTCCTATGCTGTGGAACTACACTCCGGCCCTGACACTGAAATTATTTTGGTTGACATTCTAATACACTGACTACCAGAGAGAGACCTAAGCTTGTGTTATGGTGATGTATAAATGTTGATGTACTTTATCTGTATCACCGCTATTTTTAAGCTTATTATAAGATACATATTAGCTGTTGTTGGGATATCTAATACTGAAGGAAAAGGGGTTCTGTAATAAATATTTCTAAATTGATTTTAAATTATTATTAGATTTTATAGATTGCATCCACATTTTAGCCATATTGGATTAATTGATGTTGCGTTGATTGGTTAATATTCTCATAGAGCTTCCTAATTGGTGCATAACTGGTAAAATCCCTGAATTATTATTGTGGCTGAAAGTGACTTTAACTTCCTACTTAAAGTGTATTTTATTTCTCAGCTTGATATTTTACTTGTGACCGCCCTAGGAATTATTCATGTATCAGTGTTACTTAAAGTGAAAGTAAACTTACCTGGTTTGCGATCCTCAGTAGCAGTCTTTGTGCCAAAATAATATGAGTTTCATTCATCGTTTTTTGAGTATTTATCTTTAAACAAAGTTATCGCTGAAAATTATTGATTTCTTACACTATCTGTAATCAATCCGTCTTTTCCTTGGTTTTTTTGGTCCTGGTCACGTTTTTTAATTACCCAATTGAAAATCTGGCCGTAAGGCGGCCGACAAGCTACGTCATCCTACTTTTTCTTCTTCTGCGCATGCACAAAACTTATTTTCCGCTTAATGAGTTTAGGAGCCCGCTCCCGTTTCACGCATGCGCATTATATTTTGCATGGTACAATAACGGGTCACTGTTCGTAACAAATAACAGTAGTAATAGTACTGAATAAATACATTATTGTTATTCATTGAGTACTATTTTTCAAGCGATAGTAACGTATGCGCATTGTATAGCGGTATCACCACGAAGCGCATGCACAGTAGACTGTGAGAAGAGGCTTTGCGCATGCGCATTAGAAAGGGACTTTGTGCAGGATCACGAGAGATACGTATAGAGCGGGTGGGACCGCTCTATACGTCACATTGCTAAAACAGAGGAAGTAGAGGGTGGGAGGAGTTCGCCTAGTAACGGTAAGAAAAAATATATAGATTAAAAGTGCAATTATGAAAAAATATATAAGAAAAAAGTTAGTGCTCGTATTGCTGTCAGTATTCTGTAAGGATGGATGAATTCTGGAGCTATTAACTTTACTTTCACTTTAATTTAACTGTTGAGACTAAAAGGTTTGTTAGTAAATATTGCTGACGTATTTTAAAATATTATAAGTTGTTCTAGCATTATATTTAATTTGAGCTAAATTGTATTCGCAAATAAATGCTGGATAGTTGGTGAACCATTATAAGGCTTCTAATTAATATATTTGATTTATTTACAATTGTGCTAGGTCTGATAACCAGGCATTAGATATGATGGTATCATTTTATTGAATTTTAACAAAAGTCCAGCTGATATACATTTTAGTTCAAACTCCCTATCTAAACTTCACTAAATAGACGTTTCTCTAACTTATTAATATTGCTGGTTTATTTTTGGATTGTTCTAGAAGGTTTTAGACGGTGGTGTCTGATATATTCATTTTTGTTAAGACTGAATTTCCTAATACAATATTGTGCTCATAGCCATAGTATAACAGACAATTTAATTGAAGTTGAATTAATTTAAATATTTCTATAGCTTGTTTTGTACTTTAATATTGTAATAAAGCTATTATATATTTCATCATAAATGAGTCCTTGTTACTGCATAAATATATTCGCTGTGTATATAATATTACACCTGTCAGAACTTAGTTATTATTAATTAGGATAAAATATTAATATTTAATTATAACAATTTTATTATTCATAAACATCCTAACGCTATGGATGAGTCGTTTATACACAGCTTAAAGGGACAGTCAACACAAAAATTGTTATTGTTTAAAAAGATATATAATGCCTTTCCTACCCATTCCCCAGCTTTGCACAACCAACATGATTATATTAATATATAAAAGCATATTAATATACTTTATAACCTCTAAATTTCTGTCTGTCTCTAAGTCCCTAAAGACAGCCCCATGATCACATGCTTTTGTATTTGCTTTTCACATCAGGGGAAGCTAGTTCATGTGAGCCATATAGATAACATTGTGCTGACGCCTGTGGATTCTAACAACACAGCACTAATTGGCTTAAATGCAAGTTGATAGATAAAGTCATGTGATCAGGGGGCAGTCAGAAGATGCTTAGAAACAAGGTAATCATAGAGGTAAAACTGTATTGATATAACCATGTTTTATGTGCAAAACTGGGAAATGGGTAATAAAGGGATTATCTATCTTTTAAAACAATAAAAAAAAATTGAGTTGACTGTCCCTTTAACTATTGAGACAAGTGCACAATACAAGCAGTGGAAGCAACATAGCTCTACTCATCCTCTGAAATTGTGCATGCAAGCAGATGCTTAGAGGGTTATGGCATCCATGTTTTGGGATGCAGAGTGAATTTTGAAAATTGATTTTCTTTAACACAGAACCTTGATTGGAATCCACCTTGATTGGGAAATTACAGAAAGTAATTAACGAGAAATGTGCACAAGAGGATTGTCTTGGTGACAATGACTTAACTTGTCACAAGTCTCTTGTTGATATGGCAGCTATTACTGAAGATGTATTCAAATTGCAGGATCAACCCGCATATTCAGAAAACTTTCAGTGACTTTTATCTGCTTTCACATTGGTTGGATCAGTTGCAAGGACAAGTTTTGTGAGGGATGAAGTAACGGTGGCTGTTTATTAATGGCTGGACAATATTTGTTTTATTTTTTTTGGAAGGTATAAACATGTTGCAACATTGTTTGCATAAGTGTGTTGCTCTGAACGATGATTAGGTTAAAATAAAATATGTTTAATTGGTGTGTGTTTTCATTCTGTTAGAATATTAACCCCTTAACGACACTGGGGCCTAGTTATCAAGCCGTCAACCTCAAATACGCTGGAATTCCGCAGCGTATTTGTGGCGAGGCTGATTCGCCTTAGTTATCAAAGGCTCGAGACCGGCAAAAGTAGAATTTTGTGACGTAAGCTTCGATCCGCCGGACTCAGTCCGACACAGATCGATTCTTACGTCACTCCAGATGTTCCGCACACAAGTGCGGCACATTCTCACTACTTTTGCTAGTTATCAAAAAACTAGCAGGTACGCTCGGCACTTTTACGGCCCAGCGTACCTGGTTTTCAAAGCGCCAGCCTGGAGGCGGCGGATCCCATAGGAATCAATGGGAGTCTGACCATAGCGAAAGTACAAGTTCGCTGCTGACAGACATCCCATTGATTCCTATGGGAGCTGTCTACACCTAACACCCTAACATGTACCCCGAGTCTAAACACCACTAATCTGCCCCCCTACACCGCCGCAACTAAATAAAGTTATTACCCCCTAAACCGCCGCTCCCGGAGCCCACCGCAACTATAATAAATGTATTAACCCCTAAACCGCCGCTCCCTGAACCCGCCGCAACCTATATTAAATGTATTAACCCCTATCCTGCCCCCCCTACACCGTCGCCACCTATAATAAATTTATTAACCCCTATCCTGCCCCCCACTACGCCGCCGCCACTGTAATAAAATTATTAACCCCTAAACCTAAGTCTAACCCTAACCCTAACGCCCCCCTAACTTAAATAATTAATTAAATAAATCTAAATAAATTAACTCTTATTAACTAAATGAATCCTATTTAAAACTAAATACTTACCTTTAAAATAAACCCTAATATAGCTACAATATAAATAATAATTATATTCTAGCTATCTTAGGATTTATATTTATTTGACAGGTAACTTTCAATTTATTTTAACCATGTACAATAACTATTAAATAGTTATTAACTATTTAATAGCTTACCTAGCTAAAATAAAGAGAAATGTACCTGTGAAATAAATCCTAACCTAAGTTACAATTAAACCTAATACTACACTATCATTAAATTAACTAAATAAACTACCTACAAATAACTACAATTAAATACAATTGCATAAACTAACTAAAGTACAAAAAATAAAAAAAGCTAAGTTACAAAAAATAAAAAAATAAGTTACAAACACGTTAAAAATATTACAACAATTTTAAGCTACTTACACCTAATCTAAGCCCCCTAATAAAATAACAAACCCCCCAAAATAAGAAAAATCCCTACCCTATTCTAAATTAAATAAATTTCAAAGCTCTTTTACCTTACCAGCCCTTAAAAGGGCCATTTGTGGGGGCATGCCCCAAAGAAAACAGCTCTTTTGCCTGTAAAAGAAAAATACAACCCCCCCCCAACATTAAAACCCACCACCCACATACCCCTAATCTAACCCAAACCCCCCTTACAAAAACCTAACACTAATCCCCTGAAGATCATCCTACCTTGAGTCGTCTTCACTCAGCCGAGCCACCGATGGAACTGAAGAGGACATCCGGAGCGGAAGAAGTTAATCCTCCAAGCGGCGCTGAAGAAATCTTCCATCCGATGAAGTCATCATCCAGGCGGCGCTGAAGAAGTCTTTGATCCGGCCGATGTCATCTTCCAAGAGGCGCTAAAGATGTCTTCTATCCGGGCGAAGTCATCTTCCAAGCCGGGTCTTGAATCTTCCTTCCGCCGACGCGGAACCACCTTCTTCACCGACGGACTACGATGAATGACGGCTCCTTTAAGGGACGTCATCCAAGATGGCGTCCCCTCAATTCCGATTGGCTGATAGGATTCTATCAGCCAATCGGAATTAAGGTAGGAAAATCTGATTGGCTGATGGAATCAGCCAATCATATTCAAGCTCAATCCGATTGGCTGATCCAATCAGCCAATCAGATTGAGCTCGCATTCTATTGGCTGATCGGAACAGCCAATAGAATGCGAGCTCAATCTGATTGGCTGATTCCATCAGCCAATCAGATTTTTCCTACCTTAATTCCGATTGGCTGATAGAATCCTATCAGCCAATCGGAATTGAGGGGACGCCATCTTGGATGACGTCCCTTAAAGGAGCCGTCATTCGTCGTAGTCCGTCGGTGAAGAAGGTGGTTCCGCGTCGGCGGAAGGAAGATTCAAGACCCGGCTTGGAAGATGACTTCGCCCGGATAGAAGACATCTTCAGCGCCTCTTGGAAGATGACATCGGCCGGATCAAAGACTTCTTCAGCGCCGCCTGGATGATGACTTCATCGGATGGAAGATTTCTTCAGCGCCGCTTGGAGGATTAACTTCTTCCGCTCCGGATGTCCTCTTCAGTTCCATCGGTGGCTCGGCTGAGTGAAGACGACTCAAGGTAGGATGATCTTCAGGGGATTAGTGTTAGGTTTTTGTAAGGGGGGTTTGGGTTAGATTAGGGGTATGTGGGTGGTGGGTTTTAATGTTGGGGGGGGTTGTATTTTTCTTTTACAGGCAAAAGAGCTGAACTTTTTGGGGCATGCCCCCACAAATGGCCCTTTTAAGGGCTGGTAAGGTAAAAGAGCTTTGAAATTTATTTAATTTAGAATAGGGTAGGGATTTTTCTTATTTTGGGGGGTTTGTTATTTTATTAGGGGGCTTAGATTAGGTGTAAGTAGCTTAAAATTGTTGTAATATTTTTAACGTGTTTGTAACTTATTTTTTTATTTTTTGTAACTTAGCTTTTTTTATTTTTTGTACTTTAGTTAGTTTATGTAATTGTATTTAATTGTAGTTATTTGTAGGTAGTTTATTTAGTTAATTTAATGATAGTGTAGTATTAGGTTTAATTGTAACTTAGGTTAGGATTTATTTTACAGGTAATTTTGTATTTCTTTTAGCTAGGTAGTTATTAAATAGTTAATAACTATTTAATAACTATTCTAACTAGCTAAAATAAATACAAAGTTACCTGTAAAATAAATATAAATCCTAAGATAGCTATAATATAATTATTAATTATATTGTAGCTATCTTAGGGTTTATTTTACAGGTAAGTATTTATTTTTAAATAGTAATAATTTATTAAAGTATAGTGTAGTGTTAGGTGTAATTGTAACTTAGGTTAGGATTTATTTCACAGGTACATTTCTCTTTATTTTAGCTAGGTAAGCTATTAAATAGTTAATAACTATTTAATAGTTATTGTACATGGTTAAAATAAATTGAAAGTTACCTGTCAAATAAATATAAATCCTAAGATAGCTAGAATATAATTATTATTTATATTGTAGCTATATTAGGGTTTATTTTAAAGGTAAGTATTTAGTTTTAAATAGGATTCATTTAGTTAATAAGAGTTAATTTATTTAGATTTATTTAATTAATATTTAAGTTAGGGGGGCGTTAGGGTTAGACTTAAGTTTAGGGGTTAATAATTTTATTACAGTGGCGGCGGCGTAGTGGGGGGCAGGATAGGGGTTAATAAATTTATTATAGGTGGCGACGGTGTAGGGGGGCAGGATAGGGGTTAATAGGTTTAATATAGGTTGCGGCGGGTTCATGGAGCGGCGGTTTAGGGGTTAAACTATTTAGTTGCGGAGAGGTGCGGGATCAGCAGGATAGGGGTTAATAATTTTATAATAGAGGGCGACGGTGTAGGGGGGGCAGGATAGGGGTTACTAGGTATACTGTAGGTGGCAGCGGTGTCCGGGAGCGGCGGTTTAGGGGTTAATACATTTATAAGAGTTGCGGCAGGGTCTAGGAGCGGCGGTTTAGGGGTTAATACATTTATAAGACTTGCGGCGGGGTCTAGGAGCGGCGGTTTAGGGGTTAATACATTTATAAGAGTTGCGGCGGGGTCTAGGAGCGGCGGTTTAGGGGTTAGTAACTTTATTTAGTTGCGGGGGGCTCCGGGGGCGCCGGTATAGGGGGTAGAACAGTGCAGTTTATTGTGAGTGCTTAGTGACAGGCTAGCAATAAAGCTGGGGAAAAGCCGAAGGGCAGCGAGATCGGATGAGTGATAACTGTCACAGTCCGCTGCTCATCGCCCCGCGGCTTTTTGACAGCTTTATTTGATAACTTAGGCGAACGTATTCAATGTCCGCGGCGGCGAAGGTAGGCGAGCTTAGGCGGGCGTATTGGGCCGGCGAAGCCAGAAAAGTAGACGGCTTGATAACTACCCCCCCATGACATACCTTGTACGTCGTTTGTTGTCTTACCATCAGCCATAAGACTGCGCTTCTATAATTTCCCTCCTGCAAGCTTCCTGAAATAGATGGTGAAACTGCACTATCAAAAAAACAAGCTCCATTGAAAGACGTCACTAGGCTCAAGAGCAGCAATACACCACTCGGAGCAAGCTGCTGATTGATGGCTACTCTCATATTCTGTAATCATTGACTCACCAGATATGTTCAGCTGATCCCAGTAGTGGCCATTTTTTTTTTCTTCATATTCCGCCCCATAGATTATGTGACAGACATCAGCCAATCACAGACTAGTATACATATACCATGTGAGCTTGTGTACATGCTTAGTAGGACATTGTTCCCCAGAAAGTGTGCATATATATAAAAAAAAGTGCAAAATTCTATAATGGAAATAAATTGGAAAGTGTCTAAAAACTGCTTGCCCTTTCTGAATCATAAGTTTTTTTTTTTACTTGAGTGTCCCTTTAACTTTGTGTTTAACCCCCTTTGCACTGTTAAACGCAGAGCTAGAACATTTTTGTTATTGTTTGTTATTGGTTGCTTGCATATCATTCATCAGAGCATAACAATTTTCTACATACAGTACCTAGCAGCCCAAAATTTTCATGATATTTAAAAAAAAAAAAAGACAGGCATCACTCCATTAGCAAGTAATCTTCATACAAAACCTAGATAGCTTTTAGGGCACAATGATATAGTCAAATTATAAACAGAAGTATTGTTTTTTTTTAAAGGGACACAAAACCCAAAAATGTTCTTTCAGGATTCAGATAGAGCACACCATTTTAAACAAATTTTCAGTTTACTTCTATTATGTAATTTGCTTTGTTCAGGAGTTGGGTGCTAGCTGCAGATGGATGACTGTACAAATATACCTTTTATCATTGACTTACTGATGTGCTCAGCTACCTCCCATTGTGCTTTGCAGTTTCTTCAATGAAGGCTACCAAGAGAATAAAGAAACATTAATAATAGAAGTAAATTGGAAAGTTATTTACAATTGCATGCACAATCTGAATCATAAAATAAAAATAAAAATTTGGGGTTTGTGTCCCTTTAAGAAAAATATTATTTTTCAATAAACTAGGCAGTTATTTAGGATTAAAACATGTTTATGATTTATAAGATGTCCTTTAGATTCCATACACTTAAACCCATTACATCCTGCAGCAATGTCTGGATAAATCCCAAAGAGACTCATGGGGACTGCCTCTGTAGTCTCTGTATGAATGCATTGACTGCCCATACCAGGTTGAGCACAGTTTTCATAGTGTCCACTTATCAACATCCCAACCTCCAAAAACTCATTTCAGGGAGGTGGCTTCACTGGCTACTGTGAAGTGGGGGCTATTTGGTTACTGATACATGCTTTGAGGGTTCCATATCTTCCCAGCTTGTGAAGTACTCAGTATAGTTGTCCCTGTATGACTTTCGGATTTTGTGTCTGGGAGCGTGTGTGATTTTGAGTGGCTATTAGTTATGTTTTGCACTTACAGTAGAGTCAGTTTTATAAGGACCAGACAGCAGGGATGTCTATCTCCTCCCTCACAGGGTCACACTTTCTTTGCCCTCTTTCTCAGTTCTCACTCAGCCTATGCTGCAGCAGATATTGCCTGCTGCCGTTTCTCCTCCTCCCCCAAGAGCCTTATCGCCGCCTCCAAACATCAGAAGGGAGGGTGGCAGACACGTAATACACTGAAAGTAAAGACAGACTTGCTGTGGCACCTTCCTGCTTGATGACATCACCACAACTAGAGGCATTCCTTGAAGAAACACTGTTTCCGGATTTGGGCAAGGTTGGATCATGGTATTTGTAGTCTCAGGGAGATTGCATTTTATTTGCAGGCATCAGGGAGCGGCTATTACAATAAGGGAGACTCCATGAACTTCAGGGAGAGTTGGGATGTCACTCTGCACTTATGACAACACCAAGTAGAAAAAGCACCCAGAGTATGCCTATCCTCCAGGAGCTAATTCTAAGGAGCCCAAGAAGATACACATGGGGTAACAGGACTGGCCACTTCAGTTGTTTCTAGTGGACAGTTTTCAACTTATGTACTGTGACCTGGTCCCTGCAGTGCCATCCTGCTTAAGGCTATGGTTTTAACACACCTCACTTTAGAGGGAGACCAATTTAGACTTTCAGGCTGTGTAGATGGGATGTGACAGGCTCCATGATTGCACATACATTTTAACTGGCTGCTAAGGATGATTGCCAACTGAGAAAGCTTAGAACAGGGTCACAGGTTCCCTGGTATCCAGATGCCTCTCTCTTTCCCAGGCTCCACTGCTGAAATACATGTTACTCTTAGAGAGCTCCTGCATGTATTTTTGGTTTTCCTGAGCCATGCTCAGTAGTTAATGGGTCCAGGTTCTTCAGTCTCTAGTTACCCCCATTTCCTGACTCCCGCAATTCTTAGCTCATTCTAAGATGTGCGAAAATCGCTGCTGCTGATACTCTTCCCCTAATAGTAGCTCTCACCGGACGCACAGGAAGAGCAATTACAAGCATGTGGCATCTTTACTGCAAGATAGCAAGATTAGCCTTAATATCAGTTCATAGGAGGAACTCCATACAGCAGTACTAGGTAATGAAGCCATAACTTCCTATGGATCCAGCTGCACTGGGATAAATTTTAAGTGTGGCTGACAGTGAGGGTAGGTGGGAAGGGGGCATGAAAAATAGCGAAAAAGTGGAGCACAGGTAAAACAAGGATTTATTAAAACATAAAATCAAATTACGTAAAAAAAATCTACATGCAGAAAAGAAAAGGTCGGACACATTTCGGCTAACACCTTCATCCGTGAACTATATTCATTAGACAACAGTGCATATACGTGTATATATATATATCCTTAGGCTGTACCTAATTGGTTCAAAAGAGACACACCCATTTAACACTGACAACCCCAAACATAACCCCAATATACATTTATTGTTCCAACTTTATATTACTTGAGAAGAAGGGAGGGGATAAAGTTAAATGGAAAAAATATATGAGGGAGAACAATTAATGCTCAACCTCAGAGAACTATCAGAATGTACACACACTTTTTGTGTGTGTACATGTTATGACCACAAAGCACCCATGACTTTCTTGGGGGTTCCAAACCATGGCACTTGAGCCTAATATTACAGGGACACTCAAGTCAAAATTAAACTTGCAATTTATTTCCTTTTTTATTTCTTTTTATTATTTTATAAAGTGGAAACAAAGATACAGTATTTAAACATAATTATACATTCCTTTTGATTTGGAACCATACTACATAACTGAAACCAAACACTTTTCATCCCAAGTAAAAAGGACATACAACAGAAAAAAAAGAAAGAGACAGAAAAAAACAAATCTTCTTATATATCTCCTATAACTTAGGACTTGTTAGTCTGGAAAATCATATTAACAAAACTATTTTTGCTTTGATTACATCATTATATTCTTGTCATATAATTTTACAAAGCATTTTCTTTTGTCATAACAATAGACCTTAACCAAATGGTGTATTAAATTGCATACATTATTTTCAAGAAAAATACAATAACAAATCTCCAGAATATTTTAATAGTGCAACACTATTTAGAAGTTATAATATTATGTTTGTTCTTTCTTTCTGCTAGTTCACTTAATTCATTTGATTGAGGGAGGAGGGGGGGTTTAAAAAAACAAAACACCCCACAACATTTTTCAGCATACCCCTAGTAAAACTATTTCAGAATTTCTAAAGGGATAGATGAGATGATCGATTTCATTCGGGGGGAAAATTTTAATGAAAGGAGACCATTTTTTAAGAAAGTACATATATCTCGATCATTATTAAGGCCTACGTTATATTGTTCTAGTATATACAGTTTTTTCAAATAATTCCTAACTTCCAGAATATTAGGGACAACTGAATCTTTCCATTTCCTGAGAATCAGGTATCTAACCACCAAAATTATAACATTTATCAATTTCTTATATTGGCCCTCAGGAGTCCCCTCCCAGAGAAAGACTATATGTATGATACGAATGTTGCTCATGGGCAGCTGAAGTCTCTTGAGTGCCCAATATATTATTTTTTGCCATAATTGATACATTTTCGGGCATTCCCAGATCATGTGAATTAAATTGGCCCTAGGGTAAGAGCATTTAGGACAGGAACTAAAGAATGAATTTCCCCATTTCCAACCCTTTTCTGGGGTATAAAAGGTTCTATATATTATTTTAAATGTGCTTCTATCCAGATTGATGACAGTGTAGTTTGCATTACCAACCCAAGAGACCTTTGAACCACGCTTGCAGTTATTGATTCCGAAGGAATTAGGTTACCCCACTGTTGGTAGATTTCTCTCACATTAAAGTCACCTTCTCGAGAAATAAGCATCTGGTAACCAATGGAGACAGACAAAATACCATTTCCAGCCAAAGTCAATCCTCTATCCTACCCCAGTCTCATCTCCAGCCGCGCTCCACCACTGTCTTTGATATGTAATGTCTAACTTGTAAATATTCAAAGAAATCTTTATTTGAAAGATCAAATTCTCGACTCAAAGCATTAAATGTTTTCACTGCCTGATTTTCTGTTTCTATTAGTTGGTAAATCCTGTTTAACCCTAAACTTTTCCATCTCTGGAACACCTCCGACTGGGTCCCATGTTGAAATTCTGGATTTCCTAGGATAATTTAATATTTAGAAATATTAGGTTGGATTGTTAACATTACAAGAATCTTTTGCCAGGCTAAAATGGGCGCATACACAGATTTTTATATATTTATTTGTATTTTTAGGTATTATAGTGGATTCACAATGTATCAAAGCTACCGGGGAGAATGGGTATGTCATATTAATTTCTAAGTCATTATTTGTAAAATAATCTAATTTCAGAATCCAGTCAATCACTATCCGAGCTAAAAAGATCAAGTTATATATTCGTATATCAGGTAGCGCCAAACCTCAAGAGATTTGTTGCTTTTTTTTGCCAGATAAATCCGCAGATTGCGGTGTTTAGATCTTTCAGATCCCTTCCTCTCAGGAAAACTGGGGTATTTTGCATCACATACAATATTTTTGGAAGAAGAACTGTCAGGTTAGGTAAAGTCCGGAATCAGACCCAAATGCTAGAGTGAACTTAAATAACACACTAGCACACTGAATAAAACCCAGGACGTGACCCCACAACAACTTCTATGAAACAGAGTACTCACACAGATAGTAAGGGTATCTAGAGGTTCAGAAAGGGATACCAGGTATCTTGATGGTTGGTAGAGTGGGGTCAGGCCAAGGCGTAGTCAGTCCAGCAGTAGTCGCAACAGGAGATCAGGCACTTTGGGATTAGACAAAGAGTAATCCTTGAAGCAGTGGTCAGGAACTTGATATCAGGCAATACAGGGTTAAGCAGGTACTTAGTCAGAGTAGCAGAGTTTGGCAACTTGTAATCAGGCAGTTCAGGGTTAAGCAATAGCGTGGTCTGTGAAGCTGAGTTTGACAACTTGTAATCAGGCAGTTCAGAGTTAAGCAATAGCGTGGTCTGTGAAGCTGAGTTTGGCAACTTGTAATCAGGCAGTTCAGGATTAAGCAATAGCGTGGTCTGTGAAGCTGAGTTTGGCAACTTGTAATCAGGCAGTTCAGGGTTAAGCAATAGTGTGGTCTGTGAAGCTGAGTTTGGCAACTTGTAATCAGGCAGTTCAGGGTTAAGCAATAGTGTGGTCTGTGAAGCTGAGTTTGGCAACTTGTAATCAGGCAGTTCAGGGTTAAACAATAGCGTAGTCAGTGCAGCAAGGTTTGGCAACTTGTATTCAGGCAGTTCAGGGTTAAGCAGAAGCGTAGTCAGTGCAGCAAGGTTTGGCAACTTGTATTCAGGCAGTTCAGGGTTAAGCAGAAGCCTAGTCAGTGCAGCAAGGTTTGGCAACTTGTATACAGGCAGTTCAGGGTTAAGCAGAAGCGTAGTCAGTGCAGCAAGGTTTGGCAACTTGTATACAGGCAATTCAGGGTTAAGCAATAGCGTAGTCAATGCAGCAAGGTTTGGCAACAGGAAATCAGGCACCGGATAAGCAAACAATGGTTGAGAACTCACAATAGCCTCGAAGAGAAAACAAACGGGCACCAGGAGAACGAGCCTCCGGAATAAGAAGACGCCTAACGTCATCAGAGGGAAACGGCTCACTGTGCGTAACGTTGCTAGGCAACACAGTACACGCCAGAAGGACCGGACAGAGCGAGCGAGCGTGACAAGAACCATTTTAAATAAAGCTATCCTACCCGATATGGAGAGAGGGAAATTTTGCCAATTTCTCATGGACTCGAGAACAGGGATGATATTAAGATTGTACCAATTTTCTAGGTAAAGAGAAATGTAAATATCCAAATATTTTAAAAACTTAGTTGCCACTTTGAAAGGAATTTCCTCAATAGATTCTCTGTTCTTCCTAATTTAGAAAATTTCAGATTTTGAGGTGTTTATCTTGTAACCAGAAAAGGATCCAAACTGCTTGATAGTATTTAATATTCTTGGAATATTTATTTTAGTAATCGACACATATAAAAGAATATAATCTGCAGATAGAGCTATTTTAAGTTCTTTATGCCCTACTTTAACGCCCTCCTGACATGGCCTAATCATAATAGCCAAGGGTTCAATTATAATATTAAAGAGAAAAGGGGACAAAGGACATCCTTGTCGTGTACCTCTGCTAAGCCGTATATCTGGTGATAAGTTGTTATTCACAGCTAATTTTGTAGTAGAGGTATACAACAGAATTACTATACAATTTTTGAATAAATCTGGCAAAGTTTTCTTTGAATCCAAATTTATATATGGAAAAAATTAAATGGTCATAGTGAATGGAGTCAAACGCTTTTTCTGCATCTACTGAAATAATCGCTAAATTTTGCAAGTTTATTTTCCTCTTTTCAACAATTCCTTCTAATGCATTATAATAATCAATAGTTATAAACAAATCTGCCTGATTTGGATGGATTATATTTGGCAGGATCGTTTGCAAACGACTAGCAAGAATGGAGGTAAGTATTTTGTAATCAGCATTAAAGGGACAGTATACACTCATTTTCATATAACTGCATGTAATAGACACTACTATAAAGAATAATATGCACATGATACTGACATAAAAATCCAGTATAAAACTGTTTAAAAACTTACTTAGAAGCTGTCAGTTTAGCTCTGTTGAAAAGGTAGCTGGAAAGCCCACTGCAAATGGGAAATAAGACCCTCCCCCCCTCCCCCTTCTTTTGCATATGAAAAGACCCTTTACACAAACAGGAGCAAGCTGGAGTAGGTAGTCAAGCGTATTCACATAAAACTTTGGGGCTTGGTTAGGAGTCTGAAAATCAGAGCAATGTTATTTAAAAATAAGCAAAACTATACATTAATTAAAAAAAACAACTTTATGGGCTATATAAATAGATTATCTACAAAACATTTATGCAAAGAAAAAATGAGTGTATAATGTCCCTTTAAGGAGTGCTATGGGTCTATAAGATTATTTTTTTAGAGGATTCTTTCCTGGCTTCAAGATCAGCGTAGTTACTGACGCTGATAAATTGGTTTGGATAATTATAACCCTAGCATAGTAAAAGTTATATGGAGTAATATCTTGACTTAAAATTTTATAAAACTCATTGGGGATTGCATCCCGGCCTGGTGCCTTGTGTAAGGGTAAGTTCTTAATAGGTTTTTGGGTTTTTTTTGGGGTTTTTTTTATTGAGGTTTTCAACAAGAACAATAGTGTAATGATGTTCAACAAGTGTTAGGAACAGACTATTCCATTGCAGAGATATCTAAACAATAAGTACTAAGTAAAATCAAAACCTCTATTTTACAAGCACAGTTATGATATCCTCCCATTACTCGAGGGGCCACTCATGTGCCCTGAAAAGTTGTTAACACTTTAAAGGAGGGATTCTTTCCTAAGTATGAGAAGTATTAAGAAATATCAAATATTGTACACAGTGATACAGCTGATTAATTCCCTGTAAAATAATAAACATCACCATAATCATAGTAAGGAACAGGTACAATTGAAACTTCTTGTTAGATAATATAATATAATATGATGTGTATCCCTCTCATGCCACATGGAGTCCCTCAGGGACACCCATATACTGTAAATATCCCTAGAGGGAGTATTATACACGATCTTATTTGAGGTTGATATAAATAATGAATTTTGCCAAGCTATGCGAGAAAGGGAAAATAAAGATAGTATTCACTATGTACTGTAAGGGTTACTGTAGGAAAGTAATGAAGGTGCGGCATAGGCTAGATAAGCTGCATAGTTAACCCTCCTAGCCAAGGAGGTATATTGGGGGGGGGGGGGGGGGGAGGTGGTTATATAAGTGCAAAAGGCAAAACGCCTGTTTGGCTAATGCTATACATGGTCTTAAGGACTAGACTTATGAATTTGACTGTAACTATATGGCTTATGCAAAATAAATTGGGTATGGAGACCATTATTAGTGGTATTAATGTGGGTCCAGCCCACCCTTGAAGTATATTACATATTGTAAAGTAAGGCCACCCGGCCCACTATAACAGTAGTCATAACAACAGGTTGCAAGTTTTACATACAATATCCTATAGTATATATATATATATAAAAATAACAAGGTAAGAAAATAGGAAACTTAATACATGCACTCTACCTTCTCCAATTTCAAAGCATCTATTATTACACAGCAAGCTTTGGCATTACCTAAATAACTCTGAGGTCTCTGGTCTGTATGTAGTCTATTTATTGTAGTTACCAATAAGCATGCAGGTGAGCTCAGACATCCCGGCCGCAGACATCCAAGCCTCCATACATACTCAAAATCAGAAACATCCTAAGAATATATAGCTATTGACTCCAGATCCAACATTTTTATAATCATCTGCGTCTGTGTTTAGTGTGGGCTTAGTAGAGCATTAATAGTGTATAAAGGACAGGTACATAAAGAAAAGTGTTAGTCAGTTAATCGAGCCAAAAGGAGTACCACCCAACAGGATCACATGCTGGGCTACAGAGATTTACTCTAGGTGCAACCTTAGCGTATATGTATTGGCAGACAAAATTAGGCAGGTAACACGGCTTTCACTCAAGATACCAATGCCCTTAACCCAAAATACCATAGGAAATATGAGCATGGATGTACCTCAGCTTGTAGTGTAAAATAGTGCAGGTAGCATAGGTTTATCTTAACATAATAAATATCTAGCAGGTAGATAAAATGGCATAGAGAATGTATGGTACAGCTTTAACTAGGGTGGCATCAATGTATAGATAATTATCACTCCTCATCTGTGAAGCCCCTTACTTAGTTAACTAACTTTGGAATATGTGAGCAAAACAAAAAAAGTGCTCAATCCAGCTCAATAGCTTATAGTAACGGAAATTAACTAACAGAGAATAATAACACGTAACGTTACTAAACATAATTATGACAGAACCTTAGGGATCAACTAGCATGATAATAGTCCCAATACTCTCCAGATCTATCCCATCTCAAAGTAATTAGTGTGCAATAAACAGTTCACGGACAGTCTTTCACTCTGGATGTGTTGCAGAATTCGACTGGTGTTATTTGGGTGACATGATTTGCGACACCATTTTAGAAAAGCTGCAGTCTTTCTGTGCAGAGTCTGCTTTGCTTGTCATCTCCTCCTCTGCCGACATCTCCTTTCTAATTTCAAGGGATGGATCACAAAAAACACTTCCCTTGACATAGACAGGCTCAGACCTCTCTTGCTCATCTCTGCTTTCCTCCGGTAACTGGTGCTCTGGAGCCGACTCATCTATGTGTAACGCGAGATCTGTGCAATCCCAACTCGAGAGCAATATATAAGCTGGAGAGGCCAGTGTTGTTTGCAGCTGCCCTCCTTCTTCCTGACCTAGGATCAGAGCGTTGTATGAGGTTGCTGCTTGTGATGTGCTCCCGGCTGGATAGGTAATCGGGTCGGGTATTTGGGTCGCCCCAATCATCTGATCAATCTGTGTAGCACTAAAAGGTAGATCCCGATGCTCCAAGGGGCTACCGGTCACATTTTCCATCTGCCCATACTGCAGTTGGGCGGGCAGTTGGGTTGTGCAGGAGCCGTTCGTAGAGAGCGCAGCATGTAAGGACTCCTCGAGGGCAACATGGTGCTTCTCTAGTATGCGTGTTAGCTCCACTATAACGCTGACGGTGTTCATCTTGCAAGCCGGACTGTAGGTATACCAGTCTTGCGATTGAAAGGGATCTTCTCACACTTCTTCTTCTTTTGGCCGATTGAGGGACTCACACAGTACAAAAGAAAAATGGCCTCTATCTGTAGGCCTCATTAAATATCGCCACCAAAGTCTGTAAAAACTGCATGCTTCCTCCTTTCAGGGTTCTTGTTTAAGTCTCGGGAACAAATAGGTACCATGTAGCTGATAAATAGTCTGAGCTGAGTGGTCATATGTATATTTACTATCAATGGATAGCCGGAGCTAAGCCGATGTGCGACCGCTCAGACTCAAAGTTGGCTCCGCCCCCCCTTAATAGGTTTTTTTAATTTCAAATTCCGAGATAGGGGAGTTCAGATTCGTACTTTGATCAGAGGTCAAAGTAAGATTTTGAATCTTCTCCCAAAATGTATCTCTATGTGATATGTTTGATTCTTGTCAGGCATATAGATTCTCATAGTACGTAGAAAAAACTTGCATCACTTCATCCGGTGATGTTACCGGTTTTTCCTTGTTTTGTATCCTATCAATTACTGGGGATTTATTGATATTTTTAACTAATGATGCTAATAACTTCCCAGTTTTGTTCCCATACTTATGAAACTTGGCTTGGGACCTAATTTCAGATTGTGTTGTTTTATGTAGTAGGAAAGTATCTCTTTCTTTTTTGTCTCTATTATAAGTCTCCCAATTTTCCATAGATCTGTCTGCCAGATATCGATTATTCGATTTAGTTAAGAATTTTAGAACTTCCTATTCTTTCTTCAAATATTTTTCTGATGTATATGCTATGAGTTCTCCTCTCAAAACCGCCTTTGCTGTTTCCCAAAAAATCACCGGTTTGGTTATATAATCACCATTAAATTGTACAAATTCATTAAATTTCTTTTTAAGAAAATCCTTAAATTTAATATCCGTATAAACATATTTTGGGGGAAAAATGTTTAGATGCTGGGTAGAGATGGCAATCTGTAAAGGTATTGGTGCATAATCTGATATAGAGATAGGGTATATATCTGTTTTAACCTGGAGTTTGGCTGTTTTATCATCCACCAAAAACAGGTCAATCCTGGATAAGGATTTGTGGGCTTTGGATAGGCATGAAAATTCTCTAACATCAGCATTTTGAATCCTCCATATATCTCTAACTGCCAAATTTGAGAAAATCTTTTTGAACAACTTGGATTCTAAGGCATCTATTTTTTTTTTTAACTAAGGGAGATATGTTTCTAAGCCTATCCAATAGATATTGGGGGGCCATATTAAAATCCCCTCCGATAATAAGATAGCCCTCCCTACATTGCAAAATCTTTGTTTGAACTGTATCCCAAAAGTCTAGGCTAATTATATTAGGTGCATATATATTACAAATCGTAAAGGTGCAATTCATTATTTTTAACTTTAGCAGAAGATACCTGCCCTCAGGATCTGCATATATTTGGAGTATCTGGTGAGTGATCCTCTTTCCTATTAGGATTGTCACTCCTCTCTTTCTATTCTTTTTTTTTTTTTTTTTTTTTTTTTTCATTTTTCATTTTTTTTAATTAAATGTGTTCTGAAAAACACTTGACGTTAAATTTATGTTGTCATCTTCTTTTTTTTTTATATATTATTTTTATTGAGGTATTCAAAATCACATACAGCTTATGCATCAGGAGCTGTGGACATAACTATACAACATCAATATAATACAACAGAAAACATAAACTTTGCTTCTGGAGATGAAACCACACCTCTATTTTCATTTTAATCTCGTTTTTACAGAGGCCGTCACTCAAGGACTCGTCAAACTTTGCAAAGACTTATGATTCATTTTAGAAATAATATATTTGGGACAGCCATTAAGTTAATGGGTCTATTCTCTAGGGTATCTAGATAGGCAAGCACCACGGACCTCGCTGGGCCACAAATACTGAGGGATCTTATGACTTATCCGGCGCGGTCACTACCTCTCCAACCCAGGAAGACTTAAGTTTGAGTGTTTCAAATACATCTAAATGTGTTGCTTTTATTAAGTAACCACCAATCCTGAAAGTACATATAGTACATTAAAAGAGAATGAAAGAAGAAAGAGAGAACAAGAGTCATTCTTATAACTATGCTATTTGTGTTATTCCTTTTTCTGACATAAATTTCTCAGCCTCCTTAAGGTTATCAAAGAAACTTGTTTGACCATTCATTGTAATTCTTAGTCTAGCTGGGTATACTATTTTAGCTTGAATTTCTTGGTTAATGAGTTTTGTGCATAGCGGCGACATTTGTCTTTTCTTCATGGACATTTTGTAAGAAAAATTTAACGGTTAAGCTTTCCAATAGTATTGCAACAAGGTTACTTTATCTTGGAAATGAAGGAGTTTAGCTATAACCGGTCTTGGCCGCTGTTCCCTACTGGTATTAGCTATTTGTCCCCCTACTCTGTGTATCCGTTCCACCACAATAGTGGGGTATGAGGCAGGGATGCCTAGGAGATTAACTAGAGTTGTTGGAATAAACTCTATCAGATTTTCATTTGCTTTATTCTTGGGAAGTCCAATTATCCTAATGTTTTTTCTGCGTGACCTATTCTCAAGGTCTTCTATTTTGTATTGCATTTTTTGAAGAGTAAGGCTGTTGGTTTCAAGTTTTGATAGATCCATCCGGATTATTATCGGGACTTTTATCGGGAGTGCGGCCATCTTTTAGAAGCTTCTTTGACTACAATCAATTGGTCAGCATCAGCGCACCCTCTGAGGACTTTTATCCTCTCTCTACATTGATTTCAAGTTTAGATTGTAACAACACATTATTTTCTTCCACGTCGGATATCCGGATATCCTCAGCTCAGCCTCTTGAAGTCTTTTTGAATATTGTCTGACT
Organism: Bombina bombina; assembly: GCF_027579735.1. NCBI lineage: Eukaryota > Metazoa > Chordata > Amphibia > Anura > Bombinatoridae > Bombina > Bombina bombina. The sequence goes on along the minus strand of NC_069500.1, from coordinate 622,539,271 downwards.
TAGGTAGTTAATATTAAAATATCTTGTTTAATTTCTGATCTGAGGGTATCCAACTTAGGTGTTAAAGCATTCGTTATGTTCTCAACCAGAGCCTGCATATCCGTATTTTCCTTAACTCTTGAAGAGGCTTTACTTACAGGATTGATCTCCGCCACAGTTTCTAATGTATTTTTATTTTTCCTCTCCCTTGATTTGCCGACCATTGCTGGAGAGGTGTGTTTTTGGTATGTTGGTGAATTAATAAATGTATCCATATAATGTACGTGAGAAAAAAAGAAAAAGAGGGAAAAGGAAAAAAAAAGAAACGGGAATGAGAATTTTTTTTTTATGTAAGAACTTACCTGATAAATTCATTTCTTTCATATTGGCAAGAGTCCATGAGCTAGTGATGTATGGGATATACAATCCTACCAGGAGGGGCAAACTGAAACAGCTGCCTGAAGAACTTTTCTACCAAAAACTGCTTTCGAAGAGGCAAATACATCAAAATGGTAGAATTTATTAAATGTATGCAAAAAAGACCAAGTTGCTGTTTCGCAAATCTGATCAACTGAAGCATTTTTAAAAGCTCATGAAGTGGAGACTAATCTAGTAGAATGAGCTGTGATTCTCTGAGGCGGGCCTGAATCTAAAGCTTTAACCAAGATGCCAAGGAAATGGCAGAAGCTTTCTGACCTTTCCTAGAACCAGAAAAAAACAACAAATAGACTAGAAGTCTTCCTGAAATCTTTAGTAGCGTCATCATAATATTTCAAAGCTCTTACAACATCCAGAGAATGTAAGGATCTCTCCAAAGAAAACATTTAAATGAAGTCCGCAAAACTGCCTTATCTTGATGGAAAATCAGAAAAGGTGACTCACAAGAAAGAGCAGATAATTCAGAAACTCTTCTAGCAGAAGAGATAGCCAAAAGGAACAACACTTTCCAAGAAAGTAGTTTGATATCCAAAGAATGCACAGGCTTAAAAGGAGGAGCCTGCAAAGCCGTCAAAATCAAATTAAGACTCCAAGGAGGAGAGATTGATTTAATGACAGGTTTGATGCGGACCAAAACCTGTACGAAACAGTGAATATCAGGAAGCTTAGCAACCTTTCTGTGAAATAAAACAGAAAGAGCAGAGATTTGTCCCATCAAAGTACTTGCAGACCAACCTTTATCCAAACCATCCTGAAAAAACTGTAAAATTCTAGGAATTCTAAAGTAATGCCAGGAGAATTTATGAGAAGAACACCATGAAATATAAGTCTTCCCAACTCGATAATAAATCTTCCTAGAAACAGATTTACGAGCCTGTAACATCAATCTAAGAGTTCAATTTCCATACCTTCAAATTTAATGATTTGAGATCCTGATGGAAAAACGGACCTTGAGACAGAAGGTCTGGTCTTAAAGGAAGTGGCCAAGGTTGACAACTGGACATCCGGACAAGATCCGCATACCAGAACCTGTGAGGCCATGCTGGTGCTACTAGAAACACAAATGAATGTTCCATGATGATCTTGGAGATCACTTTTGGAAGAAGAACTAGAGGCGGGAAGATATAAGCAGGTTGGTAAAACCAAGGAAATGCTAACGTATCCACCTACTCCACCTGAGGATCCCTGTACCTGGATAGGTACCTGTGAAGTTTCTTGTTTAGATGGGAAGCCATCAGATCTATTTCTGGAAGACCCCACATCTGAACAATCTGAAAAAACACATCTGGATGGAGCAACCACTCTCCCGGATGTAAAGTCTGACAGCTGAGATTATCCGATTCCCAATTGTCTACACCTGGGATATGTAAGAGTATTTTTTGTACTTTAGTTAGTTTATTTCATTGTAGTTATTTGTAGGAATTGTATTTAATTTATTTATTGATAGTGTAGTGTTAGGTTTAATTGTAGGTAATTGTAGGTATTTTATTTAATTAATTTAATGATAGTATAGTGTTAGGTTTAATTGTAACTTAGGTTAGGATTTATTTTACAGGTAATTTTGTAATTATTTTAACTAGGTAGCTATTAAATAGTCATTAACTATTTAATAGCTATTGTACCTAGTTAAAATAAATACAAAGTTGCCTGTAAAATAAATATACATCCTAAAATAGCTACAATGTAATTATTAATTATATTGTAGCTATTTTAGGGTTTATTTTATAGGTAAGTATTTAGTTTTAAATGGGAATAATTTATTTAATTATAGTAAATTTATTAAGATTTCTTTAAATTATATTTAACTTAGGGGGGTGTTAGGGTTAGGGTTAGACTTAGGTTTAGGGGTTAATAACTTTATTATAGTAGCGGCAACGTTGGGGGCGGCAGATTAGGGTTAATAATTGTAGGTAGGTGGCGGCGATGTTAGGGAGGGCAGATTAGGGGTTAATAAAATTTATTATAGTGTTTGCGAGGCGGTTTAGGGGTTAATACATTTATTATAGTGGTGGCGATGTCCGGTCGGCAGATTAGGGGTTAATAAGTGTAGGTAGGTGGCGGCGACATTGGGGGGGCAGATTAGGGGTTAATAAATATAATCTAGGTGTCGGCGATGTTAGGGGCAGCAGATTAGGGGTTCATAGGGATAATGTAGGTGGCGGCGGTGTACAGAGCCGCAGATTATGGGTTAATAATATAATGCAGGTGGCGACGATGTCGGGGGCGGCAGATTAGGGGTTAATAAGTGTAAGATTAGGGGTGTTTAGACTCGGGGTTCATGTTAGGGTGTTAGGTGTAGACTTAGAAAGTGTTTCCCCATAGGAAACAATGGGGCTGCGTTAGGAGCTGAACGCTGCTTTTTTGCAGGTGTTAGGTTTTTTTCCAGCCAGCTCAGCCCCATTGTTTCCTATGGGGAAATCGTGCACGAGCACGTTTTTCCAGCTTACCGCTACCGTAAGCAACGCTGGTATTGAGGTTAGAAGTGGAGCTAAATTTTGCTCAACGCTCACTTTTCTGTGGCTAACGCAGCCAATCAGAAAACTCGTAATACAAGCGTTGGCTTAAGGGAGCGCTGGAAAAAATAGGAGCGTTAGCTCCGCAAGTTTTTACTGACAAAACTCGTAATCTAGGCATTATTTACAAGCAGTGCTTGTGAGTGCTTAGTAGCTTTTTTCTTTGAACTGTATTTTATTTTAAATACACTAGATGGCGGTATTGCTTTTTTATTTCAGAAATATGCTCTTGCTGTTTCACAAACTTTTAGGATTAATATATTCAAAAACATGTTTAATTAGAATGGCTAGGTTTTTTTTCCCTTGCAAATGTACCTGAATATAATAAAAATACATCTTTATATTAGGGCCACATTTAAAAAAAATATAATATATACAACAATATTATCTCCCTAGGGGCACCACTCAAACAGTGCAAAAAATTGTATTCAAAATACAAACACTGCCAGATTGTCCATACCAAAGTCCAATATAAATAGTGTCAGTGCAGCCTTCATTCCAAATGTACTTCTAGATGCAGCTCTTCTAGGGTGTCAGGCCAAACACAAGAAGAATCTTGAAATACAAATGTAAGAAGGCGCGTCATATTTCAGAGTTTAATGAATATACTAAAAGCAAAAAAGAAACTCACATGTAGCTCTGCACAACAAACAGGTGAGATACTAATGTCTGTCAGACTCGCCTCCCACTGTAGGAAACCTCAGCGCTCTCAGACACTAGTCATAAAACAAGTCTATTCCGGACCAAGCATGAAGCAGAAAAGTGAGGAGAGAATGCAAACAGGATGGCCACTCTAAATTTAGAGTGGAGATACATGGTAACAAAGTCAGATTAAAATGTATTAAAAAGTATTACAAAGTGGGAAAAGCAACGCGTTTCTCAGCACTAAGTGTGCTGCTTCATCAGGTTTAAAGTAACATTGTAACATGTTACCATAAATACATCATATAAACCAATAAAAGCATGCAAAATAGTGTCCTGCCTCATTCCACATAGTCTGCTCCCTAAATGATCTATTCAAATACATTTGAAACAAAATTACAAAATTATAGTTATAAAGATGTATATAAAATTACCTTGTTCAAACCCATATCATAAAAACAATGTATATCACTGCATGTTCCACTCACCCATTTAAAGCACTGATAACCAATCCCTATTACGTAATCAGTGTTGTATGCAAAGCTCACTTGTGATGCAATGTGTATACTATATATTGGAGTAAATTGTGATGAATTGATTGGTGAAATAAATACAATCTAGTGAAATTCCCAGCAGTGAAGGGGTTAATTAGTTACCTGGTAAGGGTAGTGTTACTGTACTGTTGGGATTACCCTCCCACCTGACACCTCCAGCCTCCCTGATCTCTACCTGATCCCTCTCAAACAGATTTCTCCTCCCCCAGCACACTCCTCACCACCATCTTAGGTACTGGCAGATTGTCTGCCAGTATGCAGTTTAGAGCTTTTTTTTAATCTATTTTTATTTTTTATTTTTTCTGCAGTGTAGGCATCCCTCCTCAAACCTCCCACCTCCCTTTAAAACAGCTTTCTAACCCTGTCACTTGTGGCAGCCATCTTAGGTACTGACAGCTGTCTGCCAGTACCCAGTTTTCATTTATATTGTAATTTATTTCTTTATTACATTTTTTTCTATAGTTTAGGGGTCCCCATGATCATTATTTAGGATCCCCCTCTCTTTTATATCCTCTTTTTCTGTAGTGTCCCATTCCTCCCTTCCAAACTTTGTTTCCTTAGCGTGGGGTCCCTCCTCTTCCACCTCTGGGCCACCCACCTGCCTTCCCTCTCACATCTTCCATTGGCACCAATGGAGATCATTACAGAGAGTGACACAGTGTCACTGCCTTTTATGATCTGGCAATCTGCCTTCATATTGTAAGAGCACCAATTGTGCATATGAAGACAGATGCCTGCAGCCCAGCAACAGCAATCCTTTGTTGTCAAGACTGCATGAGCTGCCTTAAGTTGGGATGTAGATCTACGTTGTGTGGTATGGTGGACTATGTAGTGCATGACATAGATCTACGTCCAATCGGCACATGGAGTTAATATATGGAACCTGTTTAGAAATAAAATATTTTGAGCTGAATTATTTATTTTTCATGATTGCAATTTCATTATAAAAATGATAAATATTAAATTACACAAAATTGTAGGGAACAGTTAATTCCACAAATCATGGAAATGATATCGGTAAAGTGTTAAACCTTCTTTCAAACACATTAAGCAGTTGTTATAAATACTGAATCAATTAGCAGTCATGTTTTCTTTTTCTATTGGCTGCTTAGATTTTGCTACCATGTAGGTCAGCAAATACAGCTTTAAAAATAGGTGTTTGCATGTTTACATTTATGTAGGAAACCAGATATTTCAGTTTTGTTGTATATGTTATTCAAACACCCACTCATTTAATGGATTGAAATAAAAAAAAAATAACCACACAGATAGGACATTGGAATACAATACTTAACTGTCGGCCAGATTGCGAGTTTTGTGTTATGAGTGGCTCAGTAATAACTTGCAAGTTATTTCCACTGCTCACCTTTAAAAGCGCTGCTATTACAGGTTTGCAAAACCCTGGCGTTTGTGGGCAATATGGCAGCGTTGAGCTCCATACCACACACAAATACCAGCGCTGCCATGAGCTGCTTTGACGTGCTCGTGCACGATTTCCCCATAGACATCAATGGGGAGAGCCGGCTAAAAAAAAGCCTAACACCTGCAATAATGTAGCATAAAGCTCGGTAACACAGCCCCATTAAAGTCTATGGGGGAAAAAAATGCACGTTTACACCTAACACCCTAACATAAACCCAGAGTCTAAACACCCCTAATCTGCCGCCCCCAATGTCGCCGCCGCCTACCTACACTTATTAACCCCTAATCTGCCTCCCTCAACGTCGCCGCCACCACTATACTAAAGTTATTAACCCCTAAAACTCTGGACTCCCACATCACTAACACTAAATAAATATATTAACCCCTAAACCTAACCCTAAGTTTAACCCTAACGTAACCCTAACCCTAACACCCTTAACTTTAATATAATTAAAATAATTCTAAATAAAACTTACTGTTAATAACTAAATAATTCCTATGTAAAACTAAATACTTATCTGTAAAATAAACCCTAATCTAGCTACAATATAACTAATAGTTATATTGTAGCTATCTTAGGTTTTATTTTAATTTTACAGCTAAGTTTGTATTTATTTTAACTAGGTAGACTAGTTAGTAAATAGTTATTAACTATTTACTAACCACCTAGTTAAAATAAATACAAATTTACCTGTAAAATAAAACCTAACCTGAGTTACACTAACACCTAACATTACACTAAATTAAATACATTAATTAAAAAATACATTTATCTAAATTACAAAAAATAATAAACACTAAATTACACAAAATAAAAAAAGAAATTATCAAAATAAAAAAGAATTACTCCTATTCTAATAGCCCTATCAAAATAAAAAAGCCCCCCCCAAAAAAAAAAAATAAAACCCCTAGCCTAAACTAAAATGCCAATAGCCCTTAAAAGGGCCTTTTGCGGAGCATTGCCCCAAAGTAATCAGCTCTTTTACCTGTAAAAAAAAAAAAATACAAACAACCCCCCATCAGTAAAACCCACCACCCACACAACCAACCCCCCCAAATAAAAACCTACCTTTTTGAAAGGAGCGGTAGTTACGTTGCGTGACGGCCAAAAAAGTGTGCGGTACAGCTATACCTACAAAACTCATCATAGCAGCGGTAGTGAAAATGCAGCGTTCTGAAGCTTTTTCACTCATAACGCAAAACTCGTAATCTAGCCGTGTGTTCACCACCGGGCAATATTCCTTTAAATTATTGGATGTATTGGTGGGCTTTATGTTTAGTGGACTAATGTGATAGTTGCTTTTGGAAGAGCAACTTTCAATTTTACCCTAAATGTTGGTGTGAATTTAGCGGCAACGAAAACACTACAAACTGTGGTTTTACCTCAAAGAAAACCACCTATAACTAAAGGGATAGTTGTTAGAATATGGGGATTTTTGTTTAGTTTGCAGTGCGACCGGAGTAACTCTGAACCAGATTTACTCAGTCTAAATCTTGCCTAGTGTTTGATACTATGTTAAGATGTTTTTTTTGATACTTATTTGATACTGTGTAAAACAAATGCAAGTGTAAGTTTCAATTTACTAGAAGTATAATAATTTCAATCCGTAATATGAAAGACAGATATCTGGTATTGAGTAAATAATATAAAGAATTTATTCAAAGTAACTTATAAATACATGCATACAGTAAAAACAATAAAAGCTAGAACTACCTATTATTTGACCGGATCCGGAATTAAAATATAATCAATACAAGACAGTTAGAAATATAATTATTCTAAAATATAATAGCGTTCCTAGAAATATGTATGTGATATTATTAACTCGAGCAAAAAAGGGGGGCTTATAGTTTATATGTAGATTCCTGCATATATTAATATAACACACATGGAATAGAAGAATATGCAAAAATGCATTCGCCCGGGGCTTAAAAAATAAATAAAAATAAAAGGTACCTTAAAAAAGAAAAAATTCCAAGATGGTTGTACTATACCGGTATAGTTATTCTGTAAATCCTGTTTGTTGAAGCAAACTATTGTGGAAACCCACCAGGGGGTCTCTTATAATCGTATCCAGAGGGTCAGTATGGCAATAGTTTGTTGCTTTAGTTGTGATCTTTTTGATGATGTGTAGGTTACGATTTTTTGTATCCTTTGTTGGAGGACCCACCAGGGGGTCTTGCACAGTCTTTCAGGTGTTTGGTTAGAAAAGTATTCTCAAGTTGCCAAAAACTGTGCGATGTTAGGAGATCTTGTGTATCCTTTGTTGGAGGACCCACCAGGGGGTCTTACACAGTCTTTCTGGTGTATTTTATTGTGCAAAAATACAATCTTCTATTTGTTCTTGCTGATTATTTAGTTGGATGTTGTCGGACTTTGTTCTCTAATTTACTTTTGTTGAACGGTTCGGTTAGAGAAATGACCACAAATTGCCAAGCTGTGCGATGTTTTAGGCTATGTTTTGAGCTTTTTGGTTACTGTGTGACCTTTTTTAAGTATTTAGATTCTTTTGCGGTACCGGAGGGCTCACACTGGAGTCGAGTTCTGCTAGATTTCTGACTTGTTTTTTTTTGCTCTCTCATTTGTTGGCGGTCCTCGATCTTTGTACCTTACATAATTTTGTTCCGATAGCGGTTCTACTTCCTTGTCTTGATCTTTAGTGTAGAGCTGCTGGATATGATTTAATGCAGATGTGGAAGTTGGGCTTTATGTTTAGTCCAGCTGTCAGTGTAGCTTGCATAGTAGCTTTACCTGTACCGCAGTCTGGTGTGATAACCTAGCAGACCAAATTAAAAAACAAACAGTCAGTCCAGCACTCAGCTGTCTATGCACGCCACTCAGGAGGTGATAACCTAGCAGACCTTTTTGCTGAAGAAGGCTCAGATATCAGATTTGTCAGTCTTATAATATATTGCTAAGCTTCCTAACATTTAGATATTTGTTCAGACCTTGATCAGAATCAGACCACTTATTAAACCAGTTACTCCCATCCTGGTTTTTAGGGTCCTCTAGGCTATTCCTTTTAAGCCTATGCATAGTCTTGATACTCAATTGTTGTCTTCGGGTAACATTAATCAGGAAATTGTAGTTCCATCATTATGCCCAGCTCCCAGAGTTCTAAGGAGCAACTTCTTTACAACCTAGATATTGTAAGAGCTTTAAAATTTTACCTTAAAGCTACAAAGTTTTTTTTTTTTTTTAATTCCTCTTGTTTCTTAATTTTTCTGTACCTCTCAAGGGTTAGAAAACTACATCACTTACCTTAGCCGCATGGCTTTAGGCCTTGATGTGCAAGGTGTACTTGGTGGTGGGAGAGACTCCACCGAGCGCATTATTCCTCACTCCACTATCGGGCTTATTTGATAAATTAATTTCTTTCATTATTTTTTTTGTGTATAGTTGATGGCAGTACCGGTTTGCATTTAACTTGCCCTGCTTTATTTTTCCTGCTTCTCTGTTGCAAGTTGAGGTCCACAAAAATACTGGACAATCTGTTGGTGACTGAGAACAATGATAAGTAGGTTCACACAAGGCTACCAAAAAGCTTTACCTTAGCCCCCACTCTTGATCACGCATGTATATTTTCCATAACTGAGCAGTCATTTTACCCCTTGACTGGCAATAACATACAAATCAATACTTTTAACTCTTTAGTTTTCAGTAACACATGTCAATTTTGATTGTGATTTACCCCCTTGACTGTCCAAACTTTTTCTTGCTCCATATTTGTACTCTGTTGAGGCATAGGAGACTTTTTATATTTAGCTAACACACAGGGACTTAAAAAAAAACTTGACATTTAAGTCTCCAGTCATTTTTTTGAAGGTTTTATTGGACAGTCTGATAAAATACTGGACTGACCAGTTGAATACTGGACACCTGGCAACCCTACTCCTGAAATCATTTAATTTATCAGGTATGTATATGTTAGGATTGTGAGAAACCCTTTGGTCTGAAGTCTCTTTTTGGTCTCAGTTGCGGAATTAATTGTTTTCTTAAAGGTCTAAAGATATTTTGTATCACTCGGGATGTTGTTACCAATATTGTGTAATGGCAACTGTGTTACCCTTGTGAGTTGATAGAGGTTGAAATAGTAGATAGTAAGTTTCAGTAAAGCTATCAGCAATACTAAAACCGTATACAGCTGGTGTAACGGTGAATGCCAATAAACTGAGTGCACAGAGTGGTTAATGCACAGCTGGAGTGATAAAGTTATTCCAAATTATATACTGTTAATATGGTGCTGCTAGGATGCTGAGCGGTCTGCAGCGCGCTGTGTTCGGAACACAGCGTGACGTCACAAGATTGGGCGTGACAGGACTTCGTTCCCCAGAGATCTTAATCCAATTCAGGGCAGACTTTAGTGGAATTTGGGGCTTATGAGAAGCCAAGAGATAATAGTGTCTCTTAGGTTGTCAGCATGTGAGAACGCTAACACTTGGAGGTAACAGTAGTGAGCTGCCGAAGGTGTGAGCAGCGTGGAAGTTGCGCTCCGTAATGAAATGAGAGCTGACAGGCGCTGCGTGGTTCTAATCCGCTGTGTGCTGTGAGAACAGCGTGTGTATGGAAACAAACAGGCTGGAGTTGTAAATAATCCTTTGAGTTGTTAAGAGTGGATTTCCTGAGTTAGCAATCTTCACAAAGAAGGAAGTTTTAGGTAAACTGCAACAGCGTGTCTGAAGACAAAGTTGGAGCTCAGATTTAGGAATCACTGTCTGTTAGGTAGCAAACAAAATACTAAGCACCTGAGTGCAGGTGCGCAAGACTTATGAAGGCTTTGTAGGAGGGGTCTGCTTAAAGGGCTAGCCCTGACATCACCCCCTCTTCAAGCAAGTGGTCCCTGCACTTGAGGTCGTGGTCTATCTGGGTAACGTCTATGAAAAAGATTCACTAGTCTGGGTGCGTGGAGGTTGGTGGAGGGTTCCCATGAATCATCCTCTTCAGTGTAACCCTTCCAACGTACCAGATATTCAAGCTGGCCATTATGGACTCGTGAGTCAAGTAGTTTCTGTACTTCAAATTCATCCGACAATGTTTGAATAGAAATTGGTGGTAGGACTGGAGTAGTGTCTCTTAAAGTTCCAGCTGGTTTTAACAGAGAGACATGGAAGCTGGGATGAACTCGTAGGGATCGTGGAAGATCGAGAGTCATGGCATTAGGGTTGATGACCTTCAAGATTGGGAAAGGACCGATGAAAAGTTTACCCAATTTCCTAGAAGGAACTTGTAGGCGGAGGTTCTTAGTAGAGAGCCAGACAAGGTCTCCAACCTTGTACTCAGGGGTTGGACAACGTCTGAGATTGTAGTAACGGCTTTGGGTATCTTGAGCATGTTTGATGTTTCGATGGAGAGTCGAAAATGTCTCCTTTAAGTTGTTAGTGTACTCGTCAACCAGTGGTGATGGAGAAACTGACTGTGTAGAAAAAGTGAATGATGGGTGGAACCCATAATTGGCGTAGAATGGGGTCATATTAGTGCTGGAATTGACTGAATCATTATAAGAATATTCTGCTAAGGGAAGGAGGTCTGACCAGTTGTCTTGATGTTGGGTGCAGAAACAGCGGATGTATTGTTCTAGCCATTGATTAACCCGTTCAGTCTGTCCATTCGTTTGTGGGTGGAAAGAAGTGCTATATCGATGGGTGATGTGTAATTGATCACAGAGTTGTCTCCAGAATCTGGAGGTGAACTGTGTTCCTCGGTCTGAGGTGAGAATTGGAGGAATACCATGTAGTCTAATGACATGTTGAATAAATAGCTGGGCGGTCTCTGCAGAAGTAGGTAATTTTGAGAAAGGTATGAAATGTGCCATCTTACTGAAAAGGTCTACTACGACAAGGATTGTGTTGTTATTGTTAGATCTTGGGAGCTTGACGATGAAGTCTAGGCCTACATGTTGCCAGGGTCTCTGTGGGACCTGAATAGGCATGAGGAGACCATGGGGGCTAGTTATCAAGCCGTCTACTTTTCTGGCTTCGCCGGCCCAATACGTCCGCCTAAGCTCGCCTACCTTCGCCGCCGCGGACCTTGAATACGTTCGCCTAAGTTATCAAATAAAGCTGTCAAAAAGCCGCGGGGCGATGAGCAGCGGACTGTGACAGTTATCACTCATCCGATCTCGCTGCCCTTCGGCTTTTTCCCAGCTTTATTGCTAGCCTGTCACTAAGCACTCACACTAAACTGCACTGTTCTGCCCCCTATACCGGCGCCCCCGGAGCCCCCCGCAACTAAATAAAGTTACTAACCCCTAAACCGCCGCTCCTAGACCCTGCCGCAACTCTTATAAATGTATTAACCCCTAAACCGCCGCTCCCGGACACCGCTGCCACCTACATTATACCTAGTAACCCCTATCCTGCCCCCCCTATACCGTCGCCCTCTATTATAAAATTATTAACCCCTATCCTGCTGATCCCGCACCTCTCCGCAACTAAATAAATAGTTTAACCCCTAAACCGCCGCTCCATGAACCCGCCGCAACCTATAATAAATTTATTAACCCCTATCCTGCCCCCCACTACGCCGCCGCCACTGTAATAAAATGATTAACCCCTAAACCTAAGTCTAACCCTAACCATAACGCCCCCCTAACTTAAATATTAATTAAATAAATCTAAATAAATTAACTCTTATTAACTAAATGAATCCTATTTAAAACTAAATACTTACCTTTAAAATAAACCCTAATATAGCTACAATATAAATAATAATTATATTCTAGCTATCTTAGGATTTATTTTTATTTTACAGGTACCTTTCAATTTATTTTAACCATGTACAATAACTATTAAATAGTTATTAACTATTTAATAGCTTACCTAGCTAAAATAAAGAGAAATGTACCTGTGAAATAAATCCTAACCTAAGTTACAATTACACCTAACACTACACTATACTTTAATAAATTATTCCTATTTAAAAATAAATACTTACCTGTAAAATAAACCCTAAGATAGCTACAATGTAATTAATAATTATATTATAGCTATTTTAGGATTTATATTTATTTTACAGGTAACTTTGTATTTATTTTAGCTAGTTAGAATAGTTATTAAATAGTTATTAACTATTTAATAACTACCTAGCTAAAAGAAATACAAAATTACCTGTAAAATAAATCCTAACTTAAGTTACAATTAAACCTAATACTACACTATCATTAAATTAACTAAATAAACTACCTACAAAGAACTACAATGAAATACAATTACATAAACTAACTAAAGTACAAAAAATAAAAAAAGCTAAGTTACAAAAATAAAAAATTAAGTTACAAACATGTTAAAAATATTACAACAATTTTAAGCTACTTACACCTAATCTAAGCCCCCTAATAAAATAACAAACCCCCCCAAAATAAAAAAAATCCCTACCCTATTCTAAATTACATAAATTTCAATGCTCTTTTACCTTACCAGCCCTTAAAAGGGCCATTTGTGGGGGCATGCCCCAAAAAGTTCAGCTCTTTTGCCTGTAAAATAAAAATACAACCCCCCCCAACATTAAAACCCACCACCCACATACCCCTAATCTAACCCAAACCCCCCTTACAAAAACCTAACACTAATCCCCTGAAGATCATCCTACCTTGAGTCGTCTTCACTCAGCCGAGCCACCGATGGAACTGAAGAGGACATCCGGAGCGGAAGAAGTTAATCCTCCAAGCGGCGCTGAAGAAATCTTCCATCCGATGAAGTCATCATCCAGGCGGCGCTGAAGAAGTCTTCGATCCGGCCGATGTCATCTTCAAAGAGGCGCTGAAGAGGTCTTCTATCCGGGCGAAGTCATCTTCCAAGCCGGGTCTTGAATCTTCCTTCCGCCGACGCGGAACCACCTTCTTCACCGACGGACTACGACGAATGACGGCTCCTTTAAGGGACGTCATCCAAGATGGCGTCCCCTCAATTCCGATTGGCTGATAGGATTCTATCAGCCAATCGGAATTAAGGTAGGAAAATCTGATTGGCTGATGGAATCAGCCAATCAGATTCAAGTTCAATCCGATTGGCTGATCCAATCAGCCAATCAGATTGAGCTCGCATTCTATTGGCTGATCGGAACAGCCAATAGAATGCGAGCTCAATCTGATTGGCTGATTCCATCAGCCAATCAGATTTTCCTACCTTAATTCCGATTGGCTGATAGAATCCTATCAGCCAATCGGAATTGAGGGGACGCCATCTTGGATGACGTCCCTTAAAGGAGCCGTCATTCGTCGTAGTCCGTCGGTGAAGAAGGTGGTTCCGCGTCGGCGGAAGGAAGATTCAAGACCCGGCTTGGAAGATGACTTCGCCCGGATAGAAGACCTCTTCAGCGCCTCTTTGAAGATGACATCGGCCGGATCGAAGACTTCTTCAGCGCCGCCTGGATGATGACTTCATCGGATGGAAGATTTCTTCAGCGCCGCTTGGAGGATTAACTTCTTCCGTTCCGGATGCCCTCTTCAGTTCCATCGGTGGCTCGGCTGAGTGAAGACGATTCAAGGTAGGATGATCTTCAGGGGATTAGTGTTAGGTTTTTGTAAGGGGGGTTTGGGTTAGATTAGGGGTATGTGGGTGGTGGGTTTTAATGTTGGGGGGGGGGTTGTATTTTTATTTTACAGGCAAAAGAGCTGAACTTTTTGGGGCATGCCCCCACAAATGGCCCTTTTAAGGGCTGGTAAGGTAAAAGAGCTTTGAAATTTATGTAATTTAGAATAGGGTAGGGATTTGTTTTATTTTGGGGGGGTTTGTTATTTTATTAGGGGGCTTAGATTAGGTGTAAGTAGCTTAAAATTGTTGTAATATTTTTAACATGTTTGTAACTTAATTTTTTATTTTTTGTAACTTAGCTTTTTTTATTTTTTGTACTTTTGTTAGTTTATGTAATTGTATTTCATTGTAGTTCTTTGTAGGTAGTTTATTTAGTTAATTTAATGATAGTGTAGTATTAGGTTTAATTGTAACTTAAGTTAGGATTTATTTTACAGGTAATTTTGTATTTCTTTTAGCTAGGTAGTTATTAAATAGTTAATAACTATTTAATAACTATTCTAACTAGCTAAAATAAATACAAAGTTACCTGTAAAATAAATATAAATCCTAAGATAGCTATAATATAATTATTAATTACATTGTAGCTATCTTAGGGTTTATTTTACAGGTAAGTATTTATTTTTAAATAGGAATAATTTATTAAAGTATAGTGTAGTGTTAGGTGTAATTGTAACTTAGGTTAGGATTTATTTCACAGGTACATTTCTCTTTATTTTAGCTAGGTAAGCTATTAAATAGTTATTAACTATTTAATAGTTATTGTACATGGTTAAAATAAATTGAAAGGTACCTGTAAAATAAAAATAAATCCTAAGATAGCTAGAATATAATTATTATTTATATTGTAGCTATATTAGGGTTTATTTTAAAGGTAAGTATTTAGTTTTAAATAGGATTCATTTAGTTAATAAGAGTTAATTTATTTAGATTTATTTAATTAATATTTAAGTTAGGGGGCGTTAGGGTTAGGGTTAGGTTTAGGGGTTAATAATTTTATTACAGTGGCGGCGGCGTAGTGGGGGGCAGGATAGGGGTTAATAAATTTATTATAGGTGGCGACGGTGTAGGGGGGGCAGATTAGGGGTTAATAAATGTATTATAGGTGGCGACGGTGTAGGGGGGGCAGGATAGGGGTTAATACATTTAATATAGGTTGCGGCGGGTTCAGGGAGCGGCGGGTTAGGGGTTAATACATTTATTATAGTTGCGGTGGGCTCCGGGAGCGGCGGTTTAGGGGTTAATATGTATAGAGTAGCTTGCGGTGGGCTCCGGGAGCGGCGGTTTAGGGGGTAATAACTTTATTTAGTTGCGGCGGTGTAGGGGGGGTCAGATTAGGGGTGTTTAGACTCGGGGTACATGTTAGGGTGTTAGGTGTAGACAGCTCCCATAGAAATCAATGGGATGTCTGTCAGCAGCGAACTTGTACTTTCGCTATGGTCAGACTCCCATTGATTCCTATGGGATCCGCCGCCTCCAGGCTGGCGCTTTGAAAACCAGGTACGCTGGGCCGTAAAAGTGCCGAGCGTACCTGCTAGTTTTTTGATAGCTAGCAAAAGTAGTGAGATTGTGCCGCACTTGTGTGCGGAACATCTGGAGTGACGTAAGAATCGATCTGTGTCGGACTGAGTCCGGCGGATCGAAGCTTACGTCACAAAATTCTACTTTTGCCTGTCTCGAGCCTTTGATAACTAAGGCGTATCAGCCTCGCCACAAATACGCTGCGGAATACGCAGCGTATTTGAGGTTGACGGCTTGATAACTACCCCCCCATATGGTGAAGTGTTCTGAGTCTTGGATGAGGCACAGACAGCACAACTTTGGATATATTCTGTTATAGTCTTCTTCATATGTGGCCACCAGTAGTGCCTAGAGACCTTTTCAAGAGTGCGACGTATGCCCTGATGTCCAGCAGTTGGAATGTCATGGTTATGATATAAAATTTCCTGCTGTAGTGATGGAGGAACATATAATTTTGTATCACGATAGTATAGACCGTCCTGGCATTTCTGTAACTTGAGTTTTGATACACAATGCTGGTTGATGTCAGAAGATTTTAACTTGCAGGAAAAGGTGCTTGAGAGACCTATGAATCTTTCTGGAGGAATAATGTGTTGAACTTCAGTTGGAGTTCTGTAATCAGAGTCTTTTCGAGAAAGAGCATCAGCTTTGCCATTCAGTCTTGCTGGTCTATAAGTGATGGTGAAATTAAATCGGGTGAAATATAGGCACCAGCGAGCTTGACGAGATGAAAGAGTTTTACTTTCTTGTAAGTATTCTAAGTTTTTGTGGTCCGTTATGATCTGAATGGGTTTTATGGTACCCTCTAGGAGGTGTCTCCAATGCTCGAGTGATCTTCTTATCGCCAATAGTTCCTTCTCTCCGATTGGATAGTGGGTCTCTGCAGGAGAGAGTGCCTTAGAATAAAAAGCTATTGGATGTATGGGAGAAGAATCTGAGAGATGTTGAGAGAGATCAGCACCAATCCCATAGTCGGAGGAATCGACTTCTAGGATATAGGGTAAGTTGGGGTCAGGATAGTGTAAAATGGGTGCTGTTGTGAAGCGTTTCTTTAGAAGTTCAAAAGCTGTGCTGGCATCTTTATTCCAAACGAATGGGTTATTGGTTCCAGTTAGACGAGTCAGAGGTTTGACTATTTGAGAGAAGTTCTTTATGAACTTCCTATAATAGTTGGAGAAACCTAGGAATTGTTGGAGTTGTTTCCTATTTTGAGGTTGTTTCCATTCAGTTACTGCGGTTACCTTTGTATCTTCCATCTTGATCCCCTGCGGACTGATGTGATATCCGAGGAATGACAATTCAGTGGTGTGGAAAATACACTTTTCGAGTTTCGCATAAAGATGGTGTTTCCTGAGTCTGTCCAGAACGAGACGAACATGTTGAATATGATCTTCTGGATGGTTGGAGTATATGAGAATATCATCCAGATATATTATCATACAAGTGTCCAATAAATCCCTGAAAATGTCATTCACAAAGTGCTGGAAAGTTCCTGGGGCGTTGCACAGCCCAAAAGGCATAACCAAATACTCAAAATGCCCGTATCTGGTTCTGAATGCGGTTAACCACTCATCACCCTTTCTGATCCGTACCAGATTATACGCCCCACGGAGGTCAAGCTTTGTGAAGATGGTTGCTTGATGGACTCTCTCAATCAGCTCTGGAATGAGGGGTAGAGGGTAGCGATTCTTGATGGTTTTCTTGTTTAACTCGCGGTAATCAATGATAGGTCTGAGAGACTTATCCTTATTGCGGACAAAAAAAATCCCTGCCCCAGCTGGTGATGTAGAAGGACGTATGAAGCCTTTCTTAAGGTTCTCATCGATGTAGTCCTTTAGATGATCAAGTTCAGGTTTGCTGAGAGGATACAAGCGTCCAAAGGGAATTGTTGCTCCTGGTTGTAATTCAATAGGACAGTCGTACTGTCTGTGAGGAGGAAGCGTCTCTGCATGTTTCTTACTGAAAACATCAGAATAGTCTGAATAGGCAGCAGGTAGGAGGTTTAAGTCAGTTGATTGTTGAACAAGTGAAATGTGAGAATAGCAGGATGATAAGCAATAGTCGGAATTGAGAGATACCTGTAAATCCTTCCAATCTATGGTGGGTTGATGCAACTGCAACCATGACAGTCCTAATACTACTGGAAAGAGAGGAGAAGGCAGTATATCAAACACCAAATATTCTGTATGACCTGTTCGAGTCTGTACCAAAAGAGGTTTAGTGTGGTGAAGAATCGGACCAGTTTTAATTGGGGTTCCGTCAATAACTCTAATGCAGACAGGTTTTTTCTTGCACTCAAAAGGAATTTTATTAGTTTTAACAATGTTTAAATCAATATAACAACCACTGGCACCGGAGTCAACAATTGCTTCAATGTTGATTTTCTGCTGCTGCCACTGTAGAGACAAAGGAACATGACAGTAAATAGGGTTATAGGTGATTGTTGAATGTAAAGTACAAACAAGTGACTTACTTTTCTTAGACTTGATAAGTACAGGACAGTCCTTAATGGAATGAGTTGGGATAGCACAGTACATACAAAGCTGCAGATTTCTTCTCCGTGTTCTTTCTTGTGAAGAAATCGGGCCTCTGATGATACCTAGGTCCATGGGTTCTTCAGTAGTTTTATGTGGAGGAGTTGAGTGAGGGTAGGAGGTGGCTGCTGTTGTCTGTGAAGTAGCATAGGAACGTTCTAGTTTCCTTTCCCTCAACCTCCTGTCTATTTGTATGACAAGTTTGATCATGGACTCAAGACTATCAAGCATCTCCATTCTCGCAAGCTCATCCTTGATTTGATCGGATAGCCCAAGCCTAAATTGATTTCGTAGTGAAACAGCGTTCCACTGTGAATCCGAACTGTATTGTTTGAATTCTGTGACATAATCTTCTACGGCCCTGCGGCCTTGCTTGAGAGCCCTCATCTTAGCCTCAGCGGTGAGTTGGACATCCGTGTCCTGATATAACTCATCCATACTAGTGAAAAAGGATTGTAGTGAAGATAGGATGGGGTCATTATTTTCATAACAAGTGTCGGCCCAGACACGAGGTTCACCTCTGAGAAAAGAGACTATAGTGAGAACTCTAATTCTATCTGTACTATAAGTCTTGGGTTTGAGGGTAAAGAGCAAATTGCAAGCATTTTTAAATTGTCGGTATTGCTTCCTATTTCCAGCAAATGTTTCTGGTAGGGAAACCTGGGGTTCAGGGGACAACTCAGTAAGAGAAGCCCTATGACTAATGGTGTCTTTAAGTATACCACGGAGAGTTTGGTTCTCTAGCTGGAGCTCTCGTAGTCCCTGGGAGAGCTGGTCTACCTTCTGTGAAAGATTGTAAACAATCTGTGGTAATT
Organism: Bombina bombina; assembly: GCF_027579735.1. Lineage (NCBI taxonomy): Eukaryota > Metazoa > Chordata > Amphibia > Anura > Bombinatoridae > Bombina > Bombina bombina. Next base: position 622,520,321 of record NC_069500.1, on the reverse strand, counting down.
CCGCTGGATCCATTATTTTTTGGCTTAGTATTATGTTAGGATTGTGAGAAACCCTTTGGTCTGAAGTCTCTTTTTGGTCTCAGTTGCGGAATTAATTGTTTTCTTAAAGGTCTAAAGATATTTTGTATCACTCGGGATGTTGTTACCAATATTGTGTAATGGCAACTGTGTTACCCTTGTGAGTTGATAGAGGTTGAAATAGTAGATAGTAAGTTTCAGTAAAGCTATCAGCAATACTAAAACCGTATACAGCTGGTGTAACGGTGAATGCCAATAAACTGAGTGCACAGAGTGGTTAATGCACAGCTGGAGTGATAAAGTTATTCCAAATTATATACTGTTAATATGGTGCTGCTAGGATGCTGAGCGGTCTGCAGCGCGCTGTGTTCGGAACACAGCGTGACGTCACAAGATTGGGCGTGACAGGACTTCGTTCCCCAGAGATCTTAATCCAATTCAGGGCAGACTTTAGTGGAATTTGGGGCTTATGAGAAGCCAAGAGATAACAGTGTCTCTTAGGTTGTCAGCGTGTGAGAACGCTAACACTTGGAGGTAACAGTAGTGAGCTGCCGAAGGTGTGAGCAGCGTGGAAGTTGCGCTCCGTAATGAAATGAGAGCTGACAGGCGCTGCGTGGTTCTAATCCGCTGTGTGCTGTGAGAACAGCGTGAGTATGGAAACAAACAGGCTGGAGTTGTAAATAATCCTTTGAGTTGTTAAGAGTGGATTTCCTGAGTTAGCAATCTTCACAAAGAAGGAAGTTTTAGGTAAACTGCAACAGCGTGTCTGAAGACAAAGTTGGAGCTCAGATTTAGGAATCACTGTCTGTTAGGTAGCAAACAAAATACTAAGCACCTGAGTGCAGGTGCGCAAGACTTATGAAGGCTTTGTAGGAGGGGTCTGCTTAAAGGGCTAGCCCTGACAGTATAAATGTTGTTTTTTCGATTGTAAGTACATTCCTTGGGAATGTATGAAGTTCTCTTGCATGTCTGATTGTAATCTCTAAGCATGTTACAGCTGCATGTCTCTGTTTTATCTTGCAAAATGTATGCAAGTAAGTGAGTTTGTCTTAAAATGCACTGACTGATAAAGGCATGTATGCAAAAACTAGTGAATGCACATATTCTGAAAACAGTGCAATCTGTCTTTTTTTCAAAAACAAAATTGTTGTCAGTGTCATGTGCTCTCTGTCCCCCAACAAGATACTATATTCCAGGAAGCTTAATTACTTTATATGTTAGGCAGCTCACCATTTACCAGGATTATTACACTCACGGGAGACCAGCACTCTATACCGTTGTTTAACTGGGATCATTTCAATTCAAAAAAAGAATGGTGAAATATATTGTACTTTATTCACTAAAAATAGGCAAACACACAGAAGTACACAAAATACAGAAAGAACACACTCACTTTGGGGCTAGGAGAAAAACTACCCTGTTCTATCAGCCACAGTCAGTAGAATCCAGGTAAATACAAATAGTCCTCTTGCACAGTCTTGTTATAGTCCCTTAGAAAGCTCTTGGGTAATCAAACCCTGTATAGTTCAGCCAACTTGGAAATCTCTCTCTTTTTTTCCCACGCAAAGTGTTTTTGAAAACTGCCAATCTCTCTTGTCAGCTCACAACACGCCTCCTAGTGATGATCTTAGCAACCAATCGTAACCCAGCACATAGAGGGGCATCACTGTTAACAGCTGTCAGTCCCACCCCCTGATCACCTGTTGAGATTGTAGTCAATCTAGCTGAGGATGTACAAATGCAGCCTTTTGAGGTGCTAGATCTGAGGGTAATAGATGGACCAGATACCACTTTTGTCCCTAGAAGATTTACTGCCATGAGTAATTAACTCTCTGCTTTGAAGCAGCCTGCTCAGATATGTATTTTAAACAGAGACTGTGAAAATCTTTCTTTGTACACTGGCTTGTGATATAATTTGTACAAATAGCAATACAGCACTGTTATTGACACACATGCATGAGAGGCAAGCCCCAAAACACAGAATAAGGGAAACCATGTGGGCCCAACCCCCCATCAGTGAGCCTGGGCACCCACTCGTCACATACTCGGTCCTCTTTTTTTCTTGAATTAATTGAGGCCTGCACATGTGAGAGATGGCATAGGGATTTCACTCTATACTGGCAAACGCTAGAGAATCAGACCCATAGTTCTGTTCGAGCAGTAGTGAAATAATAAAATACTCTAGCACAGTATATCCCTTGAAGTCATTCTAATTTTTCTCTTAAAATCTGTATAGACTGACAGATTTTATTTTTAGTTATAAATATAGAAACTGGAGAAGAGCTAAATATTCTGTTGCAAACTTTTTTTTTTTCATGAGTAAAGTGGACTAGATTGTTACATAATTATATTGTGTAATAAAATATGGCTGCTGTTACTGGTCGCAGTGATAATAATGTTACAGTGATAATAAGTGATAGTAAGATAACTGATGTGTCATTGTTTTTAGAAACAGAGATTACATACAGTATATCATTAGTAAGCAAATGCTTTCAATACAAACTATCTAATAAAACTAATTCCAGAGACTTGAACAGCATTACCCATAGCTCTACGGCACAAAGTCTGCCTGCTTTACCTTTGGACCTGTTAAGGAAGGGAGACACTGTGCACAATATACTGAAATGATACTAAATGTTCCATAAAATAGCACCTCCTAGGCATTTCATTTGTTCTTCAGTTAAATATTACTATTTCTATGTGCTTTTAGAAATAATATATTATGAAGCTGTGAAACCTACTTTGATACCTTTACCATTTCGAGTAGTTTGTAATAAGTCATTGCAAGTCATCTCTTATCTGTAACGTTCCAGTTATAATACACATGCTGTCTGTCATCTTCTATTAACCCTTTAAAGGATCATTATAGTCAAAAAATGACATGCTCTTACAGGGAGTGCAGAATTATTAGGCAAGTTGTATTTTTGAGGATTAATTTTATTATTGAACAACAACCATGTTCTCAATTAACCCAAAAAACTCATTAATATCAAAGCTGAATAGTTTTGGAAGTAGTTTTTAGTTTGTTTTTAGTTATAGCTATTTTAGGGGGATATCTGTGTGTGCAGGTGACTATTACTGTGCATAATTATTAGGCAACTTAACAAAAAACAAATATATACCCATTTCAATTATTTATTTTTACCAGTGAAACCAATATAACATCTCAACATTCACAAATATACATTTCTGACATTCAAAAACAAAACAAAAACAAATCAGTGACCAATATAGCCACCTTTCTTTGCAAGGACACTCAAAAGCCTGCCATCCATGGATTCTGTCAGTGTTTTGATCTGTTCACCATCAACATTGCGTGCAGCAGCAACCACAGCCTCCCAGACACTGTTCAGAGAGGTGTACTGTTTTCCCTCCTTGTAAATCTCACATTTGAGGATGGACCACAGGTTCTCAATGGGGTTCAGATCAGGTGAACAAGGAGGCCATGTCATTAGATTTTCTTCTTTTATACCCTTTCTTGCCAGCCACGCTGTGGAGTACTTGGACGCGTGTGATGGAGCATTGTCCTGCATGAAAATCCTGTTTTTCTTGAAGGATGCAGACTTCTTCCTGTACCACTGCTTGAAGAAGGTGTCTTCCAGAAACTGGCAGTAGGACTGGGAGTTGAGCTTGACTCCATCCTCAACCTGAAAAGGCACCACAAGCTCATCTTTGATGATACCAGCCCAAACCAGTACTCCACCTCCACCTTGCTGGCATCTGAGTCAGACTGGAGCTCTCTGCCCTTTACCAATCCAGCCACGGGCCCATCCATCTGGCCCATCAAGACTCACTCTCATTTCATCAGTCCATAAAACCTTAGAAAAATCAGTCTTGAGATATTTCTTGGCCCAGTCTTGACGTTTCAGCTTGTGTGTCTTGTTCAGTGGTGGTCGTCTTTCAGCCTTTCTTACCTTGGCCATGTCTCTGAGTATTGCACACCTTGTGCTTTTGGGCACTCCAGTGTAGTTATATTGCAGCTATCTTAGGTTTTATTTTAATTTTACAGCTAAGTTTGTATTTATTTTAACTAGGTAGACTAGTAAGTAAATAGTTATTAACTATTTACTAACCACCTAGTTAAAATAAATACAAATTTACCTGTAAAATAAAACCTAACCTGAGTTACACTAACACCTAACATTACACTAAATTAAATACATTAATTAAAAAATACATTTATCTAAATTACAAAAAATAATCAACACTAAATTACACACAAAAAAAGAAATTATCAAAATAAAAAAGAATTACTCCTATTCTAATAGCCCTATCAAAATAAAAAAGCCCCCCCCCAAAAAAAAATAATAAAACCCCTAGCCTAAACTAAAATGCCAATAGCCCTTAAAAGGGCCTTTTGCGGAGCATTGCCCCAAAGAAATCAGCTCTTTTACCTGTAAAAAAAAAAAAATACAAACAACCCCCAACAGTAAAACCCACCACCCACACAACCAACCCCCCCAAATAAAAACCTACCTTTTTGAAAGGAGCGGTAGTTACGTTGCATGACGGCCAAAAAAGTGTGCGGTACAGCTATACCTACAAAACTCATAATAGCAGCGGTAGTGAAAAAGCAGCGTTATGAAGCTTTTTCAGTCATAACGCAAAACTTGTAATCTAGCCGTGTGTTCACCAATATTCCTTTAAATTGTTGGATGTATTGGTGGGCTTTATGTTTAGTCCAGCTGTCAGTGTAGCTTGCATAGTAGCTTTACCTGTACCGCAGTCTGGTGTGATAACCTAGCAGACCAAATTAAAAAACAAACAGTCAGTCCAGCACTCAGCTGTCTATGCACGCAACTCAGGAGGTGATAACCTAGCAGACCTTTTTGCTGAAGAAGGCTCAGATATCAGAGTTGTCAGTCTTGTAATATATTGCTAAGCTTCCTGACATTTAGATATTTGTTCAGACCTTGATCAGAATCAGACCACTTATTTAACCAGTTACTCCCATCCTGGTTTTTAGGGTCCTCTAGGCTATTCCTTTTAAGCCTATGCATAGTCTTGATACTCAATTGTTGTCTTCGGGTAACATTAATCAGGAAATTGTAGTTCCATCATTATGCCAGCTCCCAGAGTTCTAAGGAGCAACTTCTTTACAACCTAGATATTGTAAGAGCTTTAAAATTTTACCTTAAAGCTACAAAGTTTTTGTTTTTTTAATTCCTCTTGTTTCCTAATTTTTCTGTACCTCTCAAGGGTTAGAAAACTACATCACTTACCTTAGCCGCATGGCTTTAGGCCTTGATGTGCAAGGTGTACTTGGTGGTGGGAGAGACTCCACCGAGTGCATTATTCCTCACTCCACTATCGGGCTTATTTGATAAATTAATTTCTTTCATTATTTTTTTTGTGTATAGTTGATGGCAGTACCGGTTTGCATTTAACTTGCCCTGCTTTATTTTTCCTGCTTCTCTGTTGCAAGTTGAGGTCCACATGTCTCTGAGTATTGCACACCTTGTGCTTTTGGGCACTCCAGTGTAGTTATATTGCAGCTATCTTAGGTTTTATTTTAATTTTACAGCTAAGTTTGTATTTATTTTAACTAGGTAGACTAGTAAGTAAATAGTTATTAACTATTTACTAACCACCTAGTTAAAATAAATACAAATTTACCTGTAAAATAAAACCTAACCTGAGTTACACTAACACCTAACATTACACTAAATTAAATACATTAATTAAAAAATACATTTATCTAAATTACAAAAAATAATCAACACTAAATTACACACAAAAAAAGAAATTATCAAAATAAAAAAGAATTACTCCTATTCTAATAGCCCTATCAAAATAAAAAAGCCCCCCCCCCCAAAAAAAATAATAAAACCCCTAGCCTAAACTAAAATGCCAATAGCCCTTAAAAGGGCCTTTTGCGGAGCATTGCCCCAAAGAAATCAGCTCTTTTACCTGTAAAAAAAAAAAAATACAAACAACCCCCAACAGTAAAACCCACCACCCACACAACCAACCCCCCCAAATAAAAACCTACCTTTTTGAAAGGAGCGGTAGTTACGTTGCATGACGGCCAAAAAAGTGTGCGGTACAGCTATACCTACAAAACTCATAATAGCAGCGGTAGTGAAAAAGCAGCGTTATGAAGCTTTTTCAGTCATAACGCAAAACTTGTAATCTAGCCGTGTGTTCACCAATATTCCTTTAAATTGTTGGATGTATTGGTGGGCTTTATGTTTAGTCCAGCTGTCAGTGTAGCTTGCATAGTAGCTTTACCTGTACCGCAGTCTGGTGTGATAACCTAGCAGACCAAATTAAAAAACAAACAGTCAGTCCAGCACTCAGCTGTCTATGCACGCAACTCAGGAGGTGATAACCTAGCAGACCTTTTTGCTGAAGAAGGCTCAGATATCAGAGTTGTCAGTCTTGTAATATATTGCTAAGCTTCCTGACATTTAGATATTTGTTCAGACCTTGATCAGAATCAGACCACTTATTTAACCAGTTACTCCCATCCTGGTTTTTAGGGTCCTCTAGGCTATTCCTTTTAAGCCTATGCATAGTCTTGATACTCAATTGTTGTCTTCGGGTAACATTAATCAGGAAATTGTAGTTCCATCATTATGCCAGCTCCCAGAGTTCTAAGGAGCAACTTCTTTACAACCTAGATATTGTAAGAGCTTTAAAATTTTACCTTAAAGCTACAAAGTTTTTGTTTTTTTAATTCCTCTTGTTTCCTAATTTTTCTGTACCTCTCAAGGGTTAGAAAACTACATCACTTACCTTAGCCGCATGGCTTTAGGCCTTGATGTGCAAGGTGTACTTGGTGGTGGGAGAGACTCCACCGAGTGCATTATTCCTCACTCCACTATCGGGCTTATTTGATAAATTAATTTCTTTCATTATTTTTTTTGTGTATAGTTGATGGCAGTACCGGTTTGCATTTAACTTGCCCTGCTTTATTTTTCCTGCTTCTCTGTTGCAAGTTGAGGTCCACAAAAATACTGGACAATCTGTTGGTGACTGAGAACAATGATAAGTAGGTTCACACAAGGCTACCGAAAAGCTTTACCTTAGCCCCCACTCTTGATCACGCATGTATATTTTCCATAACTGAGCAGTCATTTTACCCCTTGACTGGCAATAACATACAAATCAATACTTTTAACTCTTTAGTTTTCAGTAACACATGTCAATTTTGATTGTGATTTACCCCCTTGACTGTCCAAACTTTTTCTTGCTCCATATTTGTACTCTGTTGAGGCATAGGAGACTTTTTATATTTAGCTAACACACAGGCCTAGATTTGGAGTTTGGCGGTAGCCGTGAAAACCATTGTTAGAGGCTCTTAACGCTGGTTTTAGGCTACCTCCGGTATTTGGAGTCACTCAAAATAGGGTCTAACGCTCACTTTTCAGCCGCGACTTTTCCATACCGCAGATCCCCTTACGTAAATTGCGTATCCTATCTTTTCAATGGGATTTTTCTAACTCCGGTATTTAGAGTCGTGTCTGAAGTGAGCGTTAGAAATCTAACGACAAAACTCCAGCCGCAGGAAAAAAGTCAGTAGTTAAGAGCTTTCTGGGCTAACGCCGGTTTATAAAGCTCTTAACTACTGTACTCTAAAGTACACTAACACCCATAAACTACCTATGTACCCCTAAACCGAGGTCCCCCCACATCGCCGCAACTCGATTAAATTTTTTAACCCCTAATCTGCCGACCGCCACCTACGTTATCCTTATGTACCCCTAATCTGCTGCCCCTAACACCGCCGACCCCTATATTATATTTATTAACCCCTAACCTGCCCCCCACAACGTAGCAGCCAGCTACCTACAATAATTAACCCCTAATCTGCCGACCGCAAAGTGCCGCCACCTACGTTATACTTATGTACCCCTAATCAGCTGCCCTAACATCGCCGACCCCTATATTATATTTATTAACCCCTATTCTGCCCCCCACAACATCGCCGCCAGCCAACCTACAATAATTAACCCCTAATCTGCCGACCGCAAAGAGCCGCCAGCTACATTATAGCTATGTACCCCTAATCTGCTGCCCCTAACACTGCCGACCCCTATATTATATTTATTAACCCCTAACCTGCCCTCCCTAACATCGCCGACACCTAACTTCAATTATTAACCCCTAATCTGCCGACCAAATCTCGCCGCTATTCTAATAAATGTATTAACCCCTAAAGCTAAGTCTAACCCTAACACTAACACCCCCCTAAGTTAAATAGAATTTACATCTAACGAAATTAATTAACTCTTATTAAATAATTTATTCCTATTTAAAGCTAAATACTTACCTGTAAAATAAATCCTAATATAGCTACACTATAAATTATTATTATATTATAGCTATTTTAGGATTAATATTTATTTTACAGGTAACTTTGTATTTATTTTAACCAGGTACAATAGCTATTAAATAGTTAAGAACTATTTAATAGCTAAAATAGTTAAAATAATTACCAATTTACCTGTAAAATAAATCCTAACCTAAGTTACAATTAAACCTAACACTACACTATCAATAAATTAATTAAATAAAATACCTACGATTACCTACAATTAAACCTAACACTACACTATCAATAAATAAATTAAATACAATACCTACAAATAACTACAATGAAATAAACTAACTAAAGTACAAAAAAATAAAAAAGAACTAAGTTACAAAAAATAAAAAAATATTTACAAACATAAGAAAAATATTACAACAATTTTAAACTAATTACACCTACTCTAAGCCCCCTAATAAAATAACAAAGCCCCCCAAAATAAAAAAATGCCCTACCCTATTCTAAATTACTAAAGTTCAAAGCTCTTTTACCTTACCAGCCCTGAACAGGGCCCTTTGCGGGGCATGCCCCAAGAAGTTCAGCTCTTTTGCCTGTAAAAAAAAACATACAATACCCCCCCCCAACATTACAACCCACCACCCACATACCCCTAATCTAACCCAAACCCCCCTTAAATAAACCTAACACTAAGCCCCTGAAGATCTCCCTACCTTGTCTTCACCTCACCAGGTTCAGCGATCGGTCCAGAAGAGGGTCCGAAGTCTTGATCCAAGCGGAGCAAGAAGAGGTCCTCCATCCGGTAGAAGTCATCATCCAAGCGGGGCAGAAGAGGTCTTCCATCCGATTGAAGTCTTCATCCAAGCGGGATCTTCTATGGTCATCCATCCGGAGCGGAGCGGCAGGATCCTGAAGACCTCCGACGCGGAACATCCATCCTGGCCGACGACTGAACGACGAATGACGGTTCCTTTAAATGACGTCATCCAAGATGGCATCCCTCGAATTCCGATTGGCTGATAGGATTCTATCAGCCAATCGGAATTAAGGTAGGAATATTCTGATTCGAGGGAAGCCATCTTGGATGACGTCATTTAAAAGAACCGTCATTCGTCGTTCAGTCGTCGGCCAGGATGGATGTTCCGCGTCGGAGGTCTTCAGGATCCTGCCGCTCCACTCCGGATGGGTGACCATAGAAGATCCCGCTTGGATGAAGACTTCAATCGGATGGAAGACCTCTTCTGCCCCGCTTGGATGAAGACTTCTACCGGATGGAGGACCTCTTCTTGCTCCGCTTGGATCAAGACTTCGGACCCTCTTCTGGACCGATCGCTGAACCCGGTGAGGTGAAGACAAGGTAGGGAGATCTTCAGGGGCTTAGTGTTAGGTTTATTTAAGGGGGGTTTGGGTTAGATTAGGGGTATGTGGGTGGTGGGTTGTAATGTTGGGGGGGGGTATTGTATGTTTTTTTTTACAGGCAAAAGAGCTGAACTTCTTGGGGCATGCCCCGCAAAGAGCCCTGTTCAGGGCTGGTAAGGTAAAAGAGCTTTGAACTTTAGTAATTTAGAATAGGGTAGGGCATTTTTTTATTTTGGGGGGCTTTGTTATTTTATTAGGGGGCTTAGAGTAGGTGTAATTAGTTTAAAATTGTTGTAATATTTTTCTTATGTTTGTAAATATTTTTTATTTTTTGTAACTTAGTTCTTTTTTATTTTTTGTACTTTAGTTAGTTTATTTCATTGTAGTTATTTGTAGGTATTGTATTTAATTAATTTATTGATAGTGTAGTGTTAGGTTTAATTGTAACTTAGGTTAGGATTTATTTAACAGGTAAATTTGTAATTATTTTAACTATTTTAGCTATTAAATAGTTCTTAACTATTTAATAGCTATTGTACCTGGTTAAAATAAATACAAAGTTACCTGTAAAATAAATATTAATCCTAAAATAGCTATAATATAATTATAATTTATATTGTAGCTATATTAGGATTTATTTTACAGGTAAGTATTTAGCTTTAAATAGGAATAATTTATTTAATAAGAGTTAATTAATTTCGTTAGATTAAAATTATATTTACTTAGGGGGGTGTTAGTGTTAGGGTTAAACTTAGCTTTAGGGGTTAATACATTTATTAGAATAGCGGTGAGCTCCAGTTGGCAGATTAGGGGTTAATAATTGAAGTTAGGTGTCGGCGATGTTAGGGAGGGCAGATTAGGGGTTAATACTATTTATTATAGGGTTAGTGAGGCGGATTAGGGGTTAATAACTTTATTATAGTAGCGCTCAGGTCCGGTCGGCAGATTAGGGGTTAATAAGTGTAGGCAGGTGGAGGCGACGTTGTGGGGGGCAGATTAGGGGTTAATAAATATAATATAGGGGTCGGCGATGTTAGGGCAGCAGATTAGGGGTACATAGGGATAATGTAAGTAGCGGCGGTTTACGGAGCGGCAGATTAGGGGTTAATAATAATATGCAGGGGTCAGCGATAGCGGGGGCGGCAGATTAGGGGTTAATAAGTGTAAGGTTAGGGGTGTTTAGACTCGGGGTACATGTTAGAGTGTTAGGTGCAGACGTAGGAAGTGTTTCCGCATAGCAAACAATGGGGCTGCGTTAGGAGCTGAACGCGGCTTTTTTGCAGGTGTTAGGTTTTTTTTCAGCTCAAACAGCCCCATTGTTTTCTATGGGGGAATCGTGCACAAGCACATTTTTGAGGCTGGCCGCGTCGTAAGCAACTCTGGTATCGAGAGTTGAAGCTGCGTTAAATATGCTCTACGCTCCTTTTTTGGAGCCTAACGCAGCCTTTATGTGGACTCTCAATACCAGAGTTATTTTTATGGTGCGGCCAGAAAAAAGCCGGCGTTAGCTTTTCGGGTCGTTACCGACAAAACTCTAAATCTAGCCAACAGGGACTTAAAAAAAAACTTGACATTTAAGTCTCCAGTCATTTTTTTGAAGGTTTTATTGGACAGTCTGATAAAATACTGGACTGACCAGTTGAATACTGGACACCTGGCAACCCTACTCCTGAAATCATTTAATTTATCAGGTATGTATAAATGTTGTTTTTTCGATTGTAAGTACATTCCTTGGGAATGTATGAAGTTCTCTTGCATGTCTGATTGTAATCTCTAAGCATGTTACAGCTGCATGTCTCTGTTTTATCTTGCAAAATGTATGCAAATAAGTGAGTTTGTCTTAAAATGCACTGACTGATAAAGGCATGTATGCAAAAACTAGTGAATGCACATATTCTGAAAACAGTGCAATCTGTCTTTTTTTCAAAAACAAAATTGTTGTCAGTGTCATGTGCTCTCTGTCCCCCAACAAGATAATATATTCCAGGAAGCTTAATTACTTTATATGTTAGGCAGCTCACCATTTACCAGGATTATTACACTCACGGGAGACCAGCACTCTATACCGTTGTTTAACTGGGATCATTTCAATTCGAAAAAAGAATGGTGAAATAAATTGTACTTTATTCACTAAAAATAGGCAAACACACAGAAGTACACAAAATACAGAAAGAACACACTCACTTTGGGGCTAGGAGAAAAACTACTCTGTTCTATCAGCCACAGTCAGTAGAATCCAGGTAAATACAAATAGTCCTCTTGCACAGTTTTGTTATAATCCCTTAGAGAGCTCTTGGGTAATCGAACCCTGTATAGTTCAGCCAACTTGGAAATCTCTCTCTTTTTTTCCCACGCAAAGTGTTTTTGAAAACTGCCAATCTCTCTTGTCAGCTCACAACACGCCTCCTAGCGATGATCTTAGCAACCAATCGTAACCCAGCACACAGAGGGGCATCACTGTTAACAGCTGTCAGTCCCACCCCCTGATCACCTGTTGAGATTGTAGTCAATCTGGCTGAGGATGTACAAATGCAGCCTTTTGAGGTGCCAGATCTGAGGGTAATAGATGGACCAGATACCACTTTTGTCCCTAGAAGATTTACTGCCATGAGTAATTAACTCTCTGCTTTGAAGCAGCCTGCTCAGATATGTATTTTAAGCAGAGACTGTGAAAATCTTTCTTTGTACACTGGCTTGTGACATAATTTGTGCAAATAGCAATACAGCACTGTTATTGACACACATGCATGAGAGGCAAGCCCCAAAACACAGAATAAGGGAAACCATGTGGGCCCAACCCCCCATCAGTGAGCCTGGGCACCCACTCGTCACATACTCGGTCCTCTTTTTTTCTTGAATTGATTGAGGCCTGCACATGTGAGAGATGGCATAGGGATTTCACTCTATACTGGCAAACGCTAGAGAATCAGACCCATAGTTCTGTTCGAGCAGTAGTGAAATAATAAAATACTCTAGCACAGTATATCCCTTGAAGTCATTCTAATTTTTCTCTTAAAATCTGTATAGACTGACAGATTTTATTTTTAGTTATAAATATAGAAACTGGAGAAGAGCTAAATATTCTGTTGCAAACTTTTTTTTTTCATGAGTAAAGTGGACTTGATTGTTACATAATTATATTGTGTAATAAAACATGGCTGCTGTTACTGGTCGCAATGATAATAATGTTACAGTGATAATAAGTGATAGTAACATAACTGATGTGTCATTGTTTTTAGAAACAGAGATTACATATATCATTAGTAAGCAAATGCTTTCACTACAAAATATCTAATAAACCTAATTCCAGAGACTTGAACAGCATTACCCATAGCTCTACGGCACAAAGTCTGTCTGCTTTACCTTTGGACCTGTTAAGGAAGGGAGACACTGTGCACAATGTACTGGGATGATACTAAATGTTCAATAAAATAGCACCTCCTAGGCATTTCATTTGTTCTTCAGTTAAATATTACTATTTCTATGTGCTTTTAGAAATAATATACTATGAAGCTGTGAAACCTACTTTGATAACTTTGCCATTTTGAGTAGTTTGTAATAAGTCATTGCAAGTCATCTCTTCACTGTAACGTTCCAGTTATAATACACATGCTGTCTGTCATCTTCTATTAACCCTTTAAAGGATCATTATAGTCAAAAAACTATATGCTCTTATTTGTAAATTTGAGACTAGCAGCCTTGCACTTCTATATGTTTAAATGGTGCAGCTGATTGAATCAATGTCAGAGTTTGCTTGGGTCCAGCAGTGCTCTGCAGCTCCTGAACACTAATTCTACTATGTGTTTACCCCATTGGTGGGGGTTAAGCACATAGAAGTAAAGGGCCTCTAGTCTTAAAATGACATGCTTTAACAAATTACAAATGCATTTCATTAACCCGGAAGTGAAATAGGCCAACTTCTGTCTCCTGTGTTTTCAACTTGTGTCTTTTTTAACACTGAGTTTGATGCTTGCTTAAAGCATACCACTGTAAAATTGTTTAGTCATCCAGATAAAAGAGCATGAATTAACCCCTTAACAACAGCTGCCACATTTGGGTAGATGTATTAAAGTGTGACCTATATAAAGAATAACACTATATATTACACCTCCTGATACCATAAACACTTCATCATAAACTAAATACAGGATGTACATTGCACCTTCTCATACCCTCACCCCTCGGGCGAGATTACATATGCGGTGCAGGCTTCAGCGTAACTGCTGAAACCCGCGTCACCCATAAATTTCCCCTTGCACATTAGGGAATCACATATACGGCGCCGGCAGTTCATAAAGTGCCGTAAGTCGGATAAACTAGCGATGTCCAGAAATGTGCTTAATACAAATTTCTGGAGTCGCCAGTGACTTACGGCACTTTAGAAACTGCTGGCACCTAAGAAAAAAAAAATCTCCTGTAAAAGTCTAACACGCCTCCCAAAAATAAACCCGACACATAAAACCCCTATATCCGCCATCACCCCCATATTGGAACTAATAATAAATGTATTAACCCCTAAATCCGCCAACATCAACATCGCAAACTACCTAATAAATGTATTAACCCCTAATCCGCCATTAACCCACATCGCAATAAATTTAATAAATGTATTAACCCCTAATCCACCATTAACCCACATTGCAATAAACCTAATAAATGTGATAAAAAGGATATAAAGGGGCCTATTTATTAATGTGCGAGCGAACATGATACAATGTAGCGTATCATGTCCACTGCACATTGATAAATGCCGACAGAATACGCTGTCGGCATTTAGCATTACACAAGCAGTTCTTGTGAACTGCTTGTGCAATGCTGCCCCCTGTTGATTTGCGGCCAATTGGCCTCTAGCAAGGGGTGTCAATCAGCCCGATCATATAGGATCGGGCGGATTGAAGACCGCAGTCTCAGAGGCAGCAGACATGTTATGGACAGAATTCTGGTTAATAGACAAATCTTGTATAGCCCTAAGTGATGATATGTCCTGATATTCATTTAGTGTATTTTACATGTTCTTAAAATTTTATTAAATATTTTGTAAGGAAGCAGTTCCGGATCTGTTTCTACTGTTGGCTTCCCTGATAGCCCATATCAGGTCTGCAGTTATATCAGGAGCTGATTTATAGCCCCTGAAAAGTGTGAGTACAATTTCATTCAGTTTTGCAACACTGTTTATATCACAGTATCACACTATTGTGTTTTTCTTTGTGTTTGGAGGCACAGTTACGATTTGGCAGCAGCAATTTTCACTTGGGAGAGCTGATCCTGACAGCCTTGTGAATCAGGACTGCACTTTACTTGATAGCTCAAGGTTATGTGACTACTTACACAGTTGTTCACTTTTTATATTATGTAACAATATTGCACCATAATTTGTTTATTTTTTCTTTGAGATATTGTGAAAATCGAAACTCCAGCATTGTTTGACACTTTGGCATCTACTTATCAAGCCGTCAACCACAAATACGCTGGAATTCCGCAGCGTATTTGTGGCGAGCCTGATTCCCCTTAGTTATCAAACCCTACAGACCGACAAAAGTAGAATTTTGTGACGTAACATAAGATCTGCTGGGCAAAGTCCGACACAGATTGATGCTTACATCATTACAGATGTTCCGAATGCAAATTTGGCACTATATGACTACTTTTGCTAGTTAACAAATTCCTAACAGGTACGCTCGCCACTATTCCGGCCCAGCGTACCTGGTTTTCAATCCGCCACCCTGGAGGCGGCGGATACATAGGAATCAATGGGAGCCTGAAAGCAGCGAAAGCTTATGTTCGCTGCTGCCCGATATCCCATTGATTCCTATGGTAATGTTTACACCTAACACCCTAACATGTACCCCGAGTCTAAACACCCCTAATCTGCCGCCCCCTACACCGCCGCCACCTACATTATACTTATTAACCCCTAATCTGCCACCCCCTACACCGCCGCCACTATAATAAATTTATTAACCCCTAAACCTAAGTCTAACCCTAACACCCCCTAACTTAAATATAATTTAAATAAATCTAAATAAATATTCCTATCATTAAATAAATTATTCCTATTTAAAACTAAATACTTACCTGTAAAATAAACCCTAAGCTAGCTACAATATAACTAATAGTTACATTGTAGCTAGCTTAGGATTTATTTTTATTTTACAGGCAAGTTTGTATTTATTTTAACTAGGTAGAATAGTTACTAAATAGTTATTAACTATTTACTAACTACCTAGCTAAAATAAATACAAATATACCTGTAAAATAAAACCTAACCTATGTTACACTAACACCTAACACTACACTATAATTAAATTAATTCCCTACATTAAATACAATTAAATAAAATTATCTAAAGTACAAAAAGAAACAACACTGAATTACAGAAAATAATAAACAAATTACAAGATTTTTAAACTAATTACACCTAATCTAATCCCCCTCACAAAATAAAAAAGCCCCCCCAAAATAAAAAAAGCCCTACCCTACATTAAATTACAAATAGCCCTTAAAAGGACCTTTTGCAGGGCATTGCCCCAAAGTAATCAGCTCTTTTACCTGTAAAAAAAATTACAAATCCCCCCCAACATTAAAACCCACCACCCACACAACCAACCCTACTCTAAAACCCACCCAATACCCTCTTAAAAAACCTAACACTAACCCCTTGAAGATAACCTTACCGGGAGAAGTCTTGACCCAACCGGGCCGAAGTCCTCAACAAATCCAGCAGAATTGGTCCTCCAGACGGGCAGAAGTGGTCCTCCAGACGGGCAGAAGTCTTCATCCAGACGGCATCTTCTATCTTCATCCATCCGGTGCAGAGCGGCTCCATCTTCAAGACATCCGACGCGGAGCATCCTCTTCGGCCGACGTCTTCTTGCTGAATGAAGGTACCTTTAAGTAACGTCATCCAAGATGGCGTCCCTTAGATTCCGATTGGCTGATAGAATTCTAGCAGCCAATTGGAATTAAGGTAGAAAAAATCCTATTGGCTGATGCAATCAGCCAATAGGATTTAAGTTCAATCCTATTGGCTGATGCATTCAGCCAATAGGATTGAGCTTGCATTCTATTGGCTGTTCCAATCAGCCAATAGAATGCCAGCTCAATCCTATTGGCTGATTGGATCAGCCAATAGGATTGAACTTCAATCCTATTGGCTGATTGCATCAGCCAATAGGATTATTTCTACCTTAATTCCGATTGGCTGATAGAATTCTATCAGCCAATCGGATTGAAGGGACGCCATCTTGGATGAAGTCATTTAAAGGAACCTTCATTCAGTGTTAGCCGTTGGATGAAGAGGATGCTCCGTGTCGGATGTCTTGAAGATGGACCCGCTCCGCGTCGGATGGATGAAGATAGAAGATGCCTTCTGGATGAAGACTTCTGCTCGTCTGGAGGACCACTTCGCCTGGCTTGGATGAAGACTTCTCCCGGCTTCGTTGAGGACTTCGGCCCGGTTGGATGAAGACTTCTCCCGGTAAGGTGATCTTCAAGGGGTTAGTGTTAGGTTTTTTAAGGTTGTATTGGGTGGGTTTTAGAGTAGGGTTGGTTGTGTGGGTGGTGGGTTTTAATGTTGGGGGGGATTTGTAATTTTTTTTTACAGGTAAAAGAGCTGATTACTTTGGGGCAATTCCCCGCAAAAGGCCCTTTTAAGGGCTATTTGTAATTTAGTGTAGGGTAGGGCTTTTTTTATTTTGGGGGGCTTTTTTATTTTGTTATTTTTTGTTATTTTTGCCATCACTTTAAATGGACACTAAATACTAAATGCATTTCATGCACCTCACTCTAATCATGGGTGCTCCCATTTTGGAAACTAGGTTACCCTGCAGGTATTTGAAGGAGAGTTGCTGCATTGGTCAGCATTTGAATGTAGTGAAAGATAGATTTCAACATGGTGACCATGATGACTAGAGGGAGGTGGTAAATAACCTAAATACTGGGTTAATCCATTTTATGTGGTCCAATATAGATTACTTGACCTTTTTTTTTTTCTTCAAATTTTCTTTATTATAAATCACATAGTGAAATACAGAGTTACATTAATATTATTATTGGTTATTAATCTACAGATTTTCTGTAGAGTAGTGATGTATAAAGCGGTCCCACTCACTTTATACATCGTAACTAATGTGTACACACTGCCCCTACACAACATGAGTCCAGATTCACTGTTTACAACTAAGTCCTTATTTCCCTTCAGGTGCCACCATGCATGTGGGTGGTGTCTCTTTTGTGTTGTAAGCGCTAACATTGAACCATAATACAGCAATCTATCGCCTAGATTTAGAGTTCTGCGGCCAAAGGGGTGCGTTAGCTACGCATGCTTTTTTCTGGCCGCACCTTTTAAATACCGCTGGTATTGAGAGTTCACAGAATGGTTGCGTTCGGCTCCAAAAAAGGAGCGTATAGCATATTTAACGCAACTTCAACTCTCAATACCAGCGGTGCTTACGGACGCGGCCAGCTTCAAAAACGTGCTCGTGCACGATTCCCCCATAGAAAACAATGGGGCTGTTTGAGCTGAAAAAAAACCTAACACCTGCAAAAAAGCCGTGTTCAGCTCCTAACGCAGCCCCATTGTTTGCTATGCGGAAACACTTCCTATGTCTGCACCTAACACCCTAACATGTACCCCGAGTCTAAACACCCCTAACCTTACACTTATTAACCCCTATTCTGCAGCCCCCGCTATCGCTGACCCCTGCATATTATTATTAACCCCTAATCTGCCGCTCCGTAAACCGCCGCTACTTACATTATCCCTATGTACCCCTAATCTGCTGTCCCTAACACCGCCGACCCCTATATTATATTTATTAACCCCTAATCTGCCCCCCACAACGTCGCCTCCACCTGCCTACACTTATTAACCCCTAATCTGCCGAGCGGACCGCACCGCTATTATAATAAAGTTATTAACCCCTAATCCGCCTCACTAACCCTATAATAAATAGTATTAACCCCTAATCTGCCCTCCCTAACATCGCCGACACCTAACTTCAAACATTAACCCCTAATCTGCCGACTGGAGCTCACCGCTATTCTAATAAATGTATTAACCCCTAAAGCTAAGTCTAACTCTAACACTAACACCCCCCTAAGTTAAATATAATTTAAATCTAACGAAATTAATTAACTCTTATTAAATAAATTATTCCTATTTAAAGCTAAATACTTACCTGTAAAATAAATCCTAATATAGCTACAATATAAATTATATTTATATTATAGCTATTTTAGGATTTATATTTATTTTACAGGTAACTTTGTATTTATTTTAACCAGGTACAATAGCTATTAAATAGTTAAGAACTATTTAATAGCTAAAATAGTTAAAATAATTACAAAATTACCTGTAAAATAAATCCTAACCTAAGTTACAATTAAACCTAACACTACACTATCAATAAATTAATTAAATAAAATACCTACAATTACCTACAATTAAACATAACACTACACTATCAATAAATTAATTAAATACAATATCTACAAATAAATACAATGAAATAAACTAACTAAAGTACAAAAAATAAAAAAGAACTAAGTTACAAAAAATAAAAAAATATTTACAAACATCAGAAAAATATTACAACAATTTTAAACTAATTACACCTACTCTAAGCCCCCTAATAAAATAACAAAGACCCCCAAAATAAAAAAATGCCCTACCCTATTCTAAATTACTAAAGTTCAAAGCTCTTTTACCTTACCAGCCCTGAACAGGGCCCTTTGCGGGGCATGCCCCAAAGAATTCAGCTCTTTTGCCTGTAAAAAAAACACATACAATACCCCCCCCCCCAACATTACAAAAAAAAAATTCAATCAGCCAATCAGATTGAGCTCGCATTCTATTGGCTGTTCCGATCAGCCAATAGAATGCGAGCTCAATCTGATTGGCTGATCGGATCAGCCAATCGGATTGAACTTGATTCTGATTGGCTGATGTGTAGTGTAGTGTTAGGTTTAATTGTAGGTAATTGTAGGTATTTTATTTAATTAATTTATTGATAGTGTAGTGTTAGGTTTAATTGTAACTTAGGTTAGGATTTATTTTACAGGTAATTTTATAATTATTTTAACTATTTTAGCTATTAAATAGTTCGTAACTATTTAATAGCTATTGTACCTGGTTACCTGGTACCTTTAGGGGTTAATACATTTATTAGAATAGCGGTGAGCTCCAGTCGGCATATTAGGGGTTAATGTTTGAAGTTAGGTGTCGGCGATGTTAGGGAGGGCAGATTAGGGGTTAATACTATTTATTATAGGGTTATTGAGGCGGGAGTGAGGTGGATTAGGGGTTAATAACTTTATTATAATAGCGGTGCGGTCCGCTCGGCAGATTAGGGGTTAATAAGTGTAGGCAGGTGGAGGCGACGTTGAGGGGGGCAGATTAGGGGTTAATAAATATAATATAGGGGTCGGCGGTGTTAGGGTCAGCAGATTAGGGGTACATAAGGATAACGTAGGTGGCGGTCGGCAGATTAGGGGTTAATTATTGTAGGTAGCTGGCGGCGACGTTGTGGGGGGCAGATTAGGGGTTAATAAATATAATATAGGGGTTGGCGGTGTTAGGGGCAGCAGATTAGGGGTACATAAGTATAACGTAGGTGGCGGTCGGCAGATTAGGGGTTAAAAAAATGTAATCGAGTGGCGGCGATGTGGGGGGACCTCGGTTTAGAGGTACATAGGTAGTTTATGGGTGTTAGTGTACTTTAGAGCACAGTAGTTAAGAGCTTTATAAACCGGCGTTAGCCCAGAAAGCTCTTAACTACTGACTTTTTTCTGCGGCTGGAGTTTTGTCGTTAGATTTCTAAAGCTCACTTCAGCCACGACTCTAAATACCGGAGTTAGAAAGATCCCATTGAAAAGATAGGATACACAATTGACGTAAGAGGATCTGCGGTATGGAAAAGTCGCGGCTGAAAAGTGAGTGTTAGACCCTTTCCTGACTGACTCCAAATACCGGCGGTAGCCTAAAACCAGCGTTAGGAGCCTCTAACGCTGGTTTTGACGGCTACCGCCAAACTCTAAATCTAGGCCTTCGAGTTGAGTATCACAGAAAAAAAAGAGTATTAGTAACATTAGCCCCATTGGTGCGAGAGAGAGAGTCCAGTGGTTTAAAATATCCAAGGGGTTGTCCATTCTAGTCCAACAGATTAAACCACAATAGAAGATAGTTCTGTCCATGTGATTGCAAGTTTTTCATTTTATTTTCATCGTAAATTATTTAAACAAAAATTTTGTTTTGCTATCTAATACGTAACCAACATATAACTGAGGACAAAAAGACATCAGAACCCATGTCTATGCAGACTCATAAAGAGATACGGATTTACGCTTATTATAGTGGGGGGAGCATTATAGAATAAGTGGTCCAAACTGTCTATCCCTGAGTAATTGGCTCCCTACATGGGTATCAAGGGGAAAAAACTCTCTCCCGGTTACTTGACCATTTTTAATTTTCCTTATTTTGTTTTTTTTGTGT
Source organism: Bombina bombina (assembly GCF_027579735.1). Lineage (NCBI taxonomy): Eukaryota > Metazoa > Chordata > Amphibia > Anura > Bombinatoridae > Bombina > Bombina bombina. The sequence goes on along the minus strand of NC_069500.1, from coordinate 622,499,181 downwards.
GATTATTTCTATGTATTAGTATTGCTAAACCACCAGTTTTTTTTTAATTTTATTTTACATAGTTTAACCACAGCAGCCATCTTTTTGTCATAGTGCACAGCAAATTATGATTATACAGATCTTTACGAAAACCTCAATATCTCTGCTCAGATAAACATTTTGCAAAATCTTGTTCCTTAGACATGCAAAATAAGCATGAAAAATAATACAAATGAAAAGTATTTTCCAGTGTTTCTGATGAGATCTAAAGTATTACTACATTTGATAGTGGCAACAGTGAAGCATGATCTATCATGTTGGTACAGGCAAAAACATGACATTAGGGCAGGAAGATTTGTCTCTACATGTCTGTGAATGCCCAAGCCTGCAAGTGTGTGGACAAAGCTTGTTGTGTTGGTGGCATTCAAGTGAGTTAGATGTTAGGAGCTGAAGTGTGTTAGTTTTTTATGATATTTTATTAAATTTTACAACATTTTATAACATGTTCAAGGAAAATTTCTGTTGCAAAGAGAAGATGAATATATTACAGTATATATATATATTCAAGTGTAACATTTCCCCTAACAGGTCGGGGACATAGCTAAAACAATATCGCCTAGATTACGAGTTTTGCGCTATAGAGGGTGCGAAACGAACGCAACAAAAGTTGCGTTATTTCACCTTCCATAGCGCTGCCATTCCAAGTTTCTGAAAAGCCTCCTTGTGTGTGCGATATGGTGGTGATAAGCTCCATACCGCACAAAATCCAAGGGCTGAGAATATGTGCTCGTACACGCTTTCCCCATAGACATCAATGGGGAGAGAGTGTTAGACAAAAACTAACACCTGAAGCTCGGAATGAAAATCTCCATAACGCAACCCCATTGATGTCTATCGGGGAAAAAAAGTTAAGATTAAACCTAACACCCTAACATAAACCCCAAGTCTAAACACCCCTACTATGCTGCCCCCGACACCTAAATAAAGTTATTAACCCCTAATCTGCCGCTCCCGACATCGCCGCCACTAATAAAATTTATTAACCCCGATTCCCCCGCTCCCCAACATCGCCAACACTATAATAAAGCTATTAAACTCTATTCCACCACCGCTCCCAGACATCGCTGCCACTAAATAAACCTATTAACCCCTAAACCGCTGGCCCCTCACATCGCCAAAAACTAAATTAAACTTTTAACCCCTAAACCTAACAACCCCCTAACTTTAAATTAAAATTACAATATCCCTATCTTAAAATAAATAAAAACTTACCTGTGAAATTAAAACTATAAATTAACCTAACATAACTATTATACTAAAATTAAAATAACTGACAATTAAATTAACTAAATTAAAAATTTAAAAAACCTAACACTACTAAAAAACTTACAAAAACAAAAAATATAAAATTACAAAAAATAACAAACAAAATTATCCAAAATAAAAACAATTACACCTAATCTAATAGCTCTATAAAAATACCCCCCCAAAAAAACAAAACCTAACCTACAATAAACTACCAATAGCCCTTCAAAAGGGCCCTTTGTAGGGCATTGCCCTAAGTTAAACAACTCTTTTACCTTAAAAAAATACAAAGACCCCCCAACAGTAAAACCCACCACCCAACCAACCCCCCAAAATAAAAAAACCTAACAAAAACCTGAGCTACCCACTGCCCTGAAAAGGGCATTTGTATGGGCATTGCCCTTAAAAGGGCATTCAGCTCTTTTACATTGCCCTTTTTTGTAATTTAGTATTTTTTGTTTTTTGTAAATTTAGACTTATTTTTTTTTTAGTAATGTTAGGTTTTTTTAATGTTTAATTTAGTTTATTTAATTGGTGGTTATTTTAACAACT